>NC_046166.1:11582862-11881807 GCF_011064425.1 Rattus rattus | reverse complement strand
AAATGAAACTCAAAGGCGGATGATCCAAAATGTGAATGCTTCACTCCTTCTTTAAAGAACAAGAATACCCTTGGCAGGAAGAGGCAAAGATTAAAACAGAGACTGAGGAACATCATTCAGAATACCTTACATGTAGCCCATATATGTACCCAATTAGACGAATGGATGAAGCAAAAGTGCAGAAGTGTAGATCGCTCCTGAGAGACACAGCCAGAATACAGCAAATACAGAGACGAATGTCCAGCAGCAAACACACTGAACTGAGAACAGGACCCCCGTTGAAGGAATCAGAGAAAGAACTGGAAGAGCTTGAAGGAGCTCGAGACCCCATATGTACAGCAATGCCAAGCCACCAGAGCTTCCAGGGACTAAGCCACTACCTAAAGACTATACATGGACTGACCCTGGACTCTGACCTCATAGGTAGCAATGAATATCCTAGTAAGAGCACCAGTGGAAGGGGAAGCCCTGGGTCCTGCTAATACTGAACCCCCAGTGAACTAGACTGTTGCGGGAGGGCGGCAATGGGGGAGGGTGGGGGGAACACCATAAGGAAGGGGAGGGGGGGGGATGTTGCCGAAACCGGGGAAAGGAATAACACTTTCGAAATGTATATAAGAAATATTCAGTTAATAAAAAAAAAATTGGATTGTTAAAAAAAAAAAAAATAATATAACTGTGATAGAAAAGCTGAGGAAGTGTAGTTATTACCACTGATCCAGTGAGATTAGGAATTAAAACATTGACTGTAAGTCAGAGAGTTCTGTAGAACAGTATAGAGTCAACAAAATGTGGACATCCAAGATGGCTGACTTCTTCTTCATTGTGTTTACCTATATGACACTTGGTAGTTTAACACAAGTGACTGGTACAGCTTTTCTCTGTCAGTAGCTGCTCAACATCCCCTTCTTCCTGCTGCTTTTGAGCCTGAACTTCAATTCCTGATCAACACGCGCTATTTTGCTGTTTTTTTTTAATTTTATTTTTCGTGGATACTTTTTGTGTTTACATTTCAAATATTATCTGCTTTACCCCCTTACCCATATCTTTTTCCCAATCTCCTCTTCTCTGAGGAGGCTCCCACTCCCAACCACCCACTCCACCCTCAACACCCTGGCATTATCCTACATTGGGGAACAGAGTCTTCACAGGACCAAGGGTTTGACTCTTTATGATGGTGGCAATGCCATCCCCTGCTACATGTGTGGCTGGAGTCATGGGTCCCTCCAGGTGTCCTGATTGGTTGGTGGTTTGGTCCCTGGGAGGTCTGGTGGGATGTGTTTGTTTGATATTGTTGTTCTACTTACGGGGTTACAAATCCTTCTGTTCCTTCAGTCTTTTCTCTTACTCCTCCATTGCGTTCCCCTTGTTCAGTCCAATGGTTAGGTACAACCATCCTCATGTGTGTCAGTAGGGTTCCAGCAGTGCCTCTTAGGAGTCAGCCATACCTGGCTCCTTTCAGCTAGCACTTCTTGGAATCAGCAATAGTGCCTGAGTTTGGAGGCTGCACATGGGATATGTCCCCAGGCGAGGCAGTCTCTGGAAGACCTTCTCTTCAGTCCATCTCCACTCTTTGTTTCTGTCTTTCCTGCCCTGAGTATTTTGTTCTCCCTTTTAAGAAGGAATGAAGCATTCACATTTTGTTCTTCCTTCTTCTTGAGCTTCTTATGATCTGTGAATTTTTTCTTAGGTATCCAAGCTGTTGGCCTACTATCCACTTTGCAGCGAGTGTAGACCATGTGTGTTCCTTTGTGACTGGGTTACTTCTCTCAGGTTGGTATTCTCAAGTTCCATCCATTTGCCTAATAATTCCATGTAATCATTGTTTTTAATAGCTGTGTAGTACTCCTGTAGTACTGCATCAGATTTTCTATATCCATTCCTCTGTTGAAGGACATCTGGTTCTTTACAGCTTTGGTTACTTTAAATAAGCCCGATATGAACATAGTGCAGCATGCGTCCTTGTTATATGTCAGAGAATCGTTTGGGTGTATGCCTGCGCGTGGTATAGCTGTGTCCTCAGTTAGTACTATGTCCAATTTTTTGAGAAACCGCCAGACTGATTTCCAGAATGCTTGTACCGGCTTTCAGTTTAACCAACAGTGGAGGAGAGTTCCTGTGTCTCCACCCTCACCAGCATCTAATGTCACATCACTTTTTGATCATAGCTGTTCTGACTGTGTGGTGGGAGTTGGTATCTCAGGTTGTTTTAATTTGCCATTCCCTGATAACTAAGGATGTTAATAATTTCTTTATTTAATTTATTTATATTATTCATTTATTTTTTCATTTTTACACTCTTTTTTTTTATTCTGATCAAGTCCAACCCTGGAGGGCTCCACACCCATGACCCTTCCCTACATGCCTGTTCTGCCCCCAACCCATCACAAGGATGGCCCCAACCTACCCACCACACAGGACTTCTAAGCTTCTTGGGCCTTCAGTCTCCTGAGGATTAGGTGAGTCTTCTATGAATGAAGTCAGACCCAGGAGTCCTCTGTTATACATAGGTTGGAGGCCTCATTTCATTGGGTGTATGCTGCCTAGTTGGTGATCCAATGTCTAAGAGATCTCAGGAGTCCAGGTTCATTGACATTGCTGGCCCTCCTACAGCGTTGAATTCCACCTTAGTTTCCATCAGCTTTTTCCTAATTCATCAGGAGGGGTCAGCACCTTCTGTCCCTTGGTTCGGTACACATTTCTTAGGTGCTTCTCAGCCATTCAGGATTCCTCTACTGAGGATTCTTTATTTTTGAACCCCAATTTTAATAGGATTTTTTAATTTGCTGGGGTCTATTTTCTTGAGTTTTTTGCATATATTAGATATTAGCCATCTATGAGATATAGGATTGGTAAAGACCTTTTCCCAATATTTTGGTTGACGTTTAATCCTATTGATTGTGTAGTTTCCCTTATCGAAGGTTGGCAATTTTATAAGGTCCCATTTGTTGATTCTTGATCTTAAAGCATGAGCCATTGCTGTTCTCTTCAGGAGATTTTCACCTGTGTTTTTGTGTTCAAGGCTCTTCCTCACCTTCCATTAGTTTCAGTGTGTCTCATTTTATGTGGAGATCTTTGATCCACTAGAGCTCTGTCCAAGGAGATAAGAATGGGTCAATTTGCATTCTTTGCCATGCTGACCTCCAGTTGAAACAGTACCATATGCTAAAAATGCTGTCTTTCTTCCTTTGGATAGTTTTAGGTCCTTTGTGAAAGATCAAGTGACCAAAGGTGTATGGGTTCATTTCTGGGTCTTCAGTTCTATTCTATTGATCCACTTGCCTGTCTCTGTACCAATATCATGAAGTTTTTGTCAAGGCTTTTTTTTTTTTTTTTTTTTTTTTTTTTTTAATACAGCTTTAGGTCAGGAAGGTTGAATTCCCTAGAATTCTTTTATTGTTTAGAGTACTTGATGAAATCCTAAGTTCTTTCTTCCTTTTCCAAGTGAATTTGCAAATTGCTCTTTCTTGTTCAGTGAAGAATTGATTTGTAATTTTAATGGGGATTCCATTTTATCTGTAGATGGCTTTGGGCAAGAGGGCCTTTTCTACAGTAATCCTCCCAATCCATGAGCCTGGGAGAATTTTCCATCTTCTGGAATCTTCTTTGAATTCTTTCTTCAAAGACTTGAAGTTCTTGTCATAAAGATCTTTCACTTGTTTGATTAGAGTCACACCAAGGTGTTTTATAGATATTTATGGCTATGGTGAAGTGTGTCACTTCCCTAATCTTTTTCTCATCCTGTTTATCCTTGAGTAGATAAGGTCTACTGATTTGTTTGCATTAATTTTATATCCAACTACTTTGCTGAAATTGTTTATCAGCTGTAGGAGTATTCTGTTGGAATTGTTGGGGTCACTTAAGTATGCTATCATATAGTCTGTAAATAGTGGTATTTTGACTTCTTCCTGTCCAGTTTGTATCCCTTTGACTCCTTTTGTTGTCTAATTGCTCTGGCTAGGTCTTCAAGAATTATATTTAATAGGTAGGGAGAGAGTGGGCAGCCTTGTCTGATTCCTGTTTTCAATAGGGTTATTTCAAGTTTCTCTCAATTAAGTGTGATGTGTCCTGCTGGTTGGCTATATATTGCTTTTACTATGTCGAGGTATGGGCCTTGAATTCTGGCTGATCAGCCCATGTTTATGCCACGCCTATAAGGCAGTCACCTATATAGACTTTTTGAAAACTGACCATCCCAAAAGAGGGGAGGGAACTAAAAATCATTTAAATAACATTCATAGAAACAACCCCTTACTTTTGTGTTCTTGAATGCTTCTTCTGTTCTCCTTCTCCATTTCTTTGTGAATCTGCCAGTTGCTGTGTGTCTTGGTGTGTCTTTGTGTCTCTGTTCTTCTTACTCTGTCTGTCCCTCTGTGTCTCTGACCTGTCTCTCCCTCCCTCCCTCCATCTCTCCCTCCTTCCCTTCTGGCCTCCTTTCTTTCCTCCTTCCTTTCCCCTCTCTCTTTTCTGACTCTCTTTTTCTTTCCACCAGCACTGTCCACATCATGTCTAGCAGTTCCTCCTTCATTCATCTTCAGAATAGGGCAGGCCTCTCATGTGTATTTACCAACCCTGGCTCTTTAGTTTGCATTAAGATTGGGCACTTCCACTTCTATTCAGGCTATAGCTTGAAACCCAGTAAGGGGAGAGGCTCCCATGCACAGGCAACAGAGTCAGAGACAGCCCCTGCTCCCAGTATTAAGACTTTACAAGTAGATGAACCTACAGAAATGTTACATGGTGCTGAGGGCCTCATTCAGTCAAATGTAGCCTGAAAGATCCCCATGCAGGCTCTGGTGGACTGTTCATTCTCTGTATCCTATAGGCTCAGCTTGGCTGGATATTTTATTTTCATCTTCTGGTGTCCTTTAACACCAGATCCTACAAAATTTTGTGCAACTTTTTACAATGTTTTCCAAGCTCTACTCAATGTCTGCTTGGTTGTTTGTCCTTTTTGTTTCCATCATATTCTAAGTGAAGCTTTTCTGATAACAACTTGTTTTTGTCCAATCTCTGAGTATATCAGAGTGTTATTAGTAATCATTTCATTGACATAATTTTCTATTCACTAATTTCTTTTTTTATTCTTTTTTTATATTTTTTTATTCTTTTTTTTATATTTTTTTATTATATTCACTAATTTCTAACCTGCCTCTGTGTGCATCTGTGCCTCTCGGTAGTCCAGCCTGGGCAGTAACACTCTCATGGCATAGGTCTCAAATGTGTCAAGGCATTTATGAGACACTTTCACAATTTCTGTGCCACCTTTACTACAGCACACCTTTTAGGCTGTACAAAATATAGGTGAAATTTTTGTGGCTCAGCTGATATGCTAATCTGTCATCTAGAAGACTTTCTAGTTACAGGAAAAGTCTCAATATCCCCAACCACTATGATCTGATCTGGAATCACACTTCATAGATTCCTAGAAGTTTCCAGTGTACTAGGTTTCCAGCTTTTCCCAGAGAAATGCCCAATTCTAATTTACATTCTAAAGACTCTGTCCCACTGTCCTCCCCAACTGATTCCTCCTGTCCCATCCCTACCCTTCATTTTGACCCCTCCCATAACTGTACCCCACCCCAATACACCAAAAATAGATGTCCATTTGAATCCTCTTCACAGCGAGATGCATGCATCTGTATCTTGGGCCCTTTCATTGCTTAGCTTCTCTTGGCCTGTGTATTATAGCATACTTGTTCTTTACTTTATTAGTAATTTCCACATATAAATGAGTTTATATTCTATTTGTTTTTTTTTTCATTTATTTGCCAGAATGGAACTACATGTGGATTTTAAGAGCTGTAGAACACTCCAGGGCATAAATATTAAATATTTCATTTATTTATTCTTTGGTGGAAGGACTTCTGTTTCCTTCTAGCCATTACCCATAGCGATTGTATGATGATAGTTTAGTAAGTAAAATACTAGTATCTGTTTTTTTGCATGTGATTTAGAGGTGGCTTGTATATCTTCTCGAGAACACAGACTATATAAGACATTTAACTTTTATACTTTCAGCATGTCAGTTAATTTTTAAATGCTTATGTATATCTATTCAAAATTATTTTATTCCTTTAAAAACTTTGGATAAGCTTAAAATAATTTATGAAATAGAATACTTAAAATTTGCAGACATTTTCTCTCACTATTAGACAGCTTTTACACAATGTAAACCAAATACTAACAATTTCTTTTAAAAAATACTTAAAACATTGAAAACATCAGTAGAAGCAAAAGGGCTATTTTTCACGGGAGGAAAGGCTTCCTGTGGGGTTGGAACTGCTGCTGGAATGAAATCAGCAGCTGATCATGAGGGGCAGGAGCAGCAGCTCAGCTTAGGACAGACTCCAATTGATGACCAGAGGTGACAGGGCCGTTCTCTAAATAGGTAGGCCCAGTGTTACAAGCAGGAGATGACTTAAAGATACATTGTTTCTACAGACATACTGAGACACAGGGTCCACAGCTGCTATCATGTGTGCTTTCCTGGCTGCGGCTGGCAACAACTCATGGGTCAAAGATCATCTAGAGGTTTGTGTTCCCTCCAGCTCTGGTGCACAAGTTGGTTCAGGCTCTAGATTGTCTCTTTTCCCCGCTGGTTTAAACCCATTCAATCTGTGGTTCTGAGGATGTGTGTTTCCCCAGATCTGAGTCTTCCTCATCTTTGGCCTGGGAATCCTTGGCATGTTCTTCCTCCAACTGTGTCAGCAGCCTCTTGACATGGACACTAAGATCACACTGGGGCATGTACACACACAAGTAGCCCTTCAGGTATTTCAGAGGAAACAGGTCTGATGGGTCACAAAAGTCCTCAGGTTTCTTGTCCATCCATGTTTCCAAGAAGCTACAGAGGGTGTTCTTTACTTCTTCATCCTCTTTAGAATGAGGGATGAAGTATGCATACCTAGAGAACACCAGAGAGAATGTCAGCTCTAAAGTCCCATGCCCCTCCCCTAATACTTGTAGTTCTGTCTGCTCTCAGAATTAGAACATCACCTGTACACAGTAGGTGCTTTTAATGAATCTGTGCAAAAGTTGAACACAGGCATCTCTATTCACACATCTCCTTGGTTACATGGTTTCCTGGATTATCCTTCATGAGTCTCTACTTTGTACACATCTCTAGAGGAAACTCCAGAACTTCTAATACCTCCTTTATATATGAGAAAATTGTGTTCACCAAGGGCTCAGAAATCTTGGGTGAAGGAGAAAGTGCCTTTTCAAGGTATAGGTTTTAGCTACATCCACTTTAGGGTCTCAGCCATGGACAGTCCAATGGTGGATCAAGCTTGGGAGAAGGAATTTCTTAATGCATGCTAATGGGTTCTTACTATTATGTAGACAATAAAGATATGGAGACAGAGACTGAGATGGACACAGAGACTGAGATGGAGACAGAGATGGATCCTGATACGAACAGGGAGAGTGCAAGGAAAGGGAAAGAAAAAGGGAAAAAATGGGGAGATGAGATATAGGACAGAGAGAAAAACAGAGAAAGAGAGAAGGTCAGCAACAGATACAAACAAACACATACATACACACACACACACACACACATACACACATACAGAGAGAGAGAGAAAGAAAGAGAACGAGAGATAGAGAATGAGGCAGAGACAGAGATTGAGAAAAAGAGAAATTGTGAGAGAGAAACAAAGACAGAAATAGGCACAGAGAAAGACAGATAAATGAGAGAAAGAGAAAGGCAGAGACAGAGAGGCAGAGAGAGAAAGACAGAGAGAGACAGAGACAGAGACAGAGAGAGGCAGAGAGAGAAAGACAGAGAGAGACAGAGACAGAGACAGAGACACACAAACAGAGGAAGGGAGGGAAAATCCTGAAACCATCAGGATGCTCTGAGAACTTCAGGCTTGGAGATGGGCACTCACCTCACAAACAGCAGGTCCAATACCTGTAGGGGTGTCACAAAGCTTCTATATGTAGACAGAAAAGCTAGGACAGCCAAGGGTTCCCTTTCCTGCAGAGAAGGCACCAGCGTGCTCATCTGCTCAACCACAGTCTCTGCCCTGATGCATGCCTCTCTCTTGGTCTCCATCAGGTTCTATTCAACAGAAGCATTCTCAACCTGAAAAAACTTCAAAGTGGATGGTTCAAACCGGCACAAGTGTTCAAACTTCTAACTGGTTATCTTCATTCCAAGGTTCCCTGAATTATTTCTATGAAAAACAGCAAGAGAATCCAGAATGGTTACCTGTCTCTGTTGTCTTTTCCTTGCTGGCTTTGGTCAATTTTTCTCACTTTTGGGAAAATGGCCACAGGCATTGAAGGCAAGAGTGAATCCTGTGCCTCCAGACACCATCATGGCCTTCCCTGTTGTCATTCTTGAGGCCTGAGCCTCAAGTAGTCTGAGGACAGCAAGAGGACATCCTGCCCTCTCTACTGTCTCTAACCAGTGAGCCTGCAGGCCTTGCTCTAACCAGTGGGCTGCCTGGTTACCAAGGTTCTGTATTCTTTGGTCATTTTCAAGATGGTGGTTTCATTACTCTCTCTTTTTAACAGGACTTTCCTTAAAGGCCCCCATGTCCACACCCATTTCCTAGGTGCACAAATTTACACAGGTATACATCTGTTTTCCACTTCACTGTTGCCAGAAGTTTCTCAAAATAAGCAGCACCTCAGTTTTGCAAGCTGAGTCTCTACTGTTGAACTGAATCGGCAGACTCATAAATTCTGCCCTAATTTTCAGTCTACCATAAACATATCCTAAGCATGTTTCCTTTACATGACCTTGAATGTGTTCAGTGTGGAATGAGATCACATGCATACCTGTGACAGCCAACAGCCCCACAATGTCAGTGTGCCTGCATAGGAATTGTCTTTCCCAGAGTTAGTTTCCACCACCAAGATCATTTTAGGGCTTAAGCCCAGAGGTTTACAGCCCTTTGAGAACAGCTGAAAGAGGAACATCCAATGGCTTGCAAGATAGAAGCTGGCACCCAAGCCCTCTTTCAGAGCAGATTCATCCTCCATTGCTTCTTCTTTCAATTCCTACTGGAGTCCTTAAAATTATTATCTCAAGTACTGGACAGTGACCTGTCACATGCAAGAAAACTTTCTTTCCTTAGTAGCATTTGGTCCTGATCCTTAGTAGAGCAAGTGAATGAAACTTGAGCAACCATCACACTTTCTCTGTCTCCATCCTGTGGTATATGGCAGCCATCACTTCTCATCTTCCTCACTCCCTTCTATCCCATCCCTTCCTCTATATTTTTTCAACTCTTACCAGTGGTTTTGCTCCATAGTCATCCATCTCTGTGATAATCTTTGATTCCTTTCTTCAAAGACTTGTAGTTCTCGTCATACACATCTTTTATTTGTTTTGTTAGTCACACCAAGGTATTTTATAGTATTTGTGGCTATTTAGAAGGGTGTCATGACCCTAATATATTTCCCATTCTGTTCATCCTTGAGTACATGAAGACTACTGATTTGAGTTAATTTTATATTCAAGTCCATTGCTGGAGTGTTTTGTCAGCTGTCTGAAATACGGTGGAATTTTTGGAGTCATGTAAGAACACTATCATACCATAGGCAAACAGTTTTTTTTTTTTACTTCTTCCTTTACAATTTGGATCACTTTGTCCTCTTTTTGTGGTCTAATTGCTCTGGCTAGGACTTCAATATTTATATTGAATAGGTAGAGAGAGAGTGGCAGCCTTATCACCTCCCTGATTACAGTGGGGTTTTGCAAGTTCCTCTCCATTTACTGTGATGTGAGCTGTTGTTTTCCTGTAAATCACTTTTAATATGTTTAGGTATGGACCTTGAATTCTCTTGGATAAGGACAAGTTTATGCCAAGCAAAAGCCCAGTCACCAATATCGTCTGTTTGGAAACTGGCTAACCCTAAGAAGGGGAGAGAAACATCTTAAAGACCCTTAAAATAACATTCTTAGAGACAACCCTTTACTTATTGCTGGTGAATGTTTATTCTGTTCTTCCTCTCTGTTTCTGTATGACTCTGTCTGTTGCTATGTGTCTCTCTTTGTGTCTCATTGCATTTCTCATTTTTATTCTTTGGGAGGTTTATATGTCATTAGAGGAACAAAGTCAGTGTAGTGGTATTTATATTGTTGAAGATTTGAGAAAGTATTTTGGAAGTAGGTAAGGCATTCTACATATGCCACAGAAATATGCCACAGTTCTATGATATCACACCCTTGCTAATCTTGGAAGGTATGTGTGTAAAAGTATACACAATTCAATGTGAACTGAATTGTTACCACAGGCCTGAAGTAGTCCCAAACCTCAGGCTTAGTTTGAAGTTTACTGAAAGATAATGCTGAGCGTTATTACATGTGTTTTATTAGTCATGTGGATACATTTTTTAAAAATGACTAAGATTTTACCAGTTATAATTTAAGCATGACATTTAATAATTTTAAATGCTTATGTTTAACTTTTTAAAATTATTTTTGTCCTGTAGACAACTTTGACAAAATGAAAACAAACAATTTATTAAAACCAATACTTATAAATACAAAATGGAGAAGATCAGAAAGAATAAAAAGGTGATATCTCAGGGGAGGGAGAAGGCTGGCTGTTGGGCTGGAACTGCTGCTGGACTGAAGTGAGGGGCTGAGCACCCGGGGCAGGAGCAGTAGCACAGATACAGGGCAGGCACACACAAGGTGTGACAGGGCCATTCTCTGAATAGGTAGGCCCACTGCAGCAAGTAGGAAGTTAGTGAAAGATACATTGTATCTACAGACAAACGGAGACACAAGTTCAACAGCTGCTATCACGTGTGCTGTCTGTGCTGCTGCTGCCACATCTGGTTGCAACTACTCATGCTTCACAGAAAGTTCTGGAGGTTTTGTGCCCTCCAGCTCTGATGCACAAGTTGGTTCTGGCTCCAGAGTGGCTCTTGTCCTGCTGTTTTACACCCATCCAATCTGTGGATCTGAGGATGTGTCTCCCCAGATCTGAGCCGTGCTCATCCTTGGATGGGAATCCTTGGCCTGATTGTCCTGCATGAGAGTCATGAACCTATTGACATGGACAGTAAGGTCTAAGTGTGCCATACACACATCAAAATAGGCCTTTATATATTTCAATATGAACAGTTCCGAGGGTTCACAATAGTCCTCAGTGTTCTTGTCCATCCATGTTTCCAGGAAGCTACAGAGGGCGTTATTTATTTGTTCATCCTCTTCACAATGAGGGCTGAAGTTAGCACACCTAGAGAAGACCAGAGAGAATGTCACCTGTAAAGTCCCAGGACCCTCACATAAAACGGGCAGTTCCGGCTGCTCTCAGAATTATGAATTCACCTGTACATAGTCCGTGCTTTCATTGTAACTGTGCAAAGATTGAACACGTACATTTCTACCTAGACAACTCTGTGGTCACATGGTCCCCTGTATTATGCTTTATAGATCTCCACATTCACATATCACTATTGGATATTCCAATATTTCCTGAACCTCCATTACACATGGAAGAGGTGCATTCACCAAGGCCTCAGAAATATCGATTGAAGGATAAAGTGCTTTTTCAAGGTAGAGGTGACAGCTACACCCATTTTAGAGTATTGGCATAGAGTCCTATCACGTGGACCAAGCGTATGAGAAAAAATTTCTTAATTCATGTTACTGTGTCCTGACAATGATGTACCCAATACATAGTTGTTCACACACACACACACACACACACACACACACACGCATCAGATAGACAGACACACACACACACACACACAGAGACAGAGAGAGAGAGAGACAGAGAAAGACCCACAAAAAACAGAAGGACCTGAGAACTACAAGCTTTGAAATTGGCACTCACCTCAGGAACAGCTGGTCCAGTACCAGTAGGGGGGTGTCAAATCTTTGGTATGTGATCGAAAAGGCAGGGACATAGAAGGTGTCCCCTTCCTGCAGAGAAGTCCCCAGCTTGTTCCCTAGCTTAACCACAGCCTCTGTACTAATGCTGGAGTCTCTGTAGGGCTCGCTCAGGTCCTGTGCTGCAGAATCAATCTCACCCTGAGGAAAGATCAAGGCAAAAGTTTCAAAGGGTCACTGGTCTACAACATTCTGATTGGATCTACTTATTACAAATTTTCCTGAATTATTACTCTGCTAAAAATGGAGAAAAGCCCGAGTAGTTACCTTGTCTGTGTGTTCCTGGCTTTGACTGGTCTTGGTCGATGATCTTCCCTTTCGGGAAAATGGCCACAGGCGTCGAAGACAAGAGCGAACCCTGTGCCTCCAGACACCACCGTGGCCTTCCCTGTTGTCTTTCTTGAGGCCTGAGCCTCGAGTAGTCCGAAGACAGCAAGAGAACATCCTTCCCTCTCAACTGTCTCTGGCAAGTGAGCCTGCAGGCCTTGCTCTAACCAGTGTGTTGCCTGGTTACCAAGGTTCTGTATTGTTAGGTCATTTTGAAGAGGGTGGTTCCATCACTGTCCCTTCTTCAACAGAACTTTCCTTAAAGGCTCCCATGCCCCCTCCCATTTCCTAGGTACACAAGCCAACATAGGTAGATGTCAGTTTTGCAAGCTGAGTCTCTCCTTTTGAGCTGCGTCTGTAACCATACTCATAAATTCAGCCCTAATTATGCCAGTCTACCATAAACATACCCTAGGCTGGTTTCCTTGTATTTACATGACCTTTCATGTGTTGTGTGTGGAATGAGATCACATGCATGCCTATGTCAGTGTGCCTGCATAGGAACTATCTTTTACAGTCAGTTTCCACTACCATGATCATTTTAGCGCTTAAGCCCAGAGGTTTACAGCCCTTTGAGAACAGCTGAAAGAGGAACATCCAACGGTTTACAAGATGGAAGCTGGCACCCTAGCACTCTTTCAGAGGGGATTCATCCTCCATTGCTTCTTCTTTCAATTCCTGCTTGAGTCCTTGATCTGATTCTCTCCAGTGTTGGAATGTGATCCAACACCTGCAAGAAAACTTTCTCTTTCCTTAGTAGCATTTAGTTCTGGTGCTTGTCACAGCAACTGAATGAAACTTGAATCACCACACTTTCTCTGTCCCCATCCTGTGGTATGTGGCAGCCATCACTTCTCTACTCCCTCATCTCCCTCACTCCCTTGTATCCCATCTCTTCCTCTAGATTTTTTCTACTCTTAAGAGTGGTTTTGCTCCATAGTCATCCATCTCTGTGATAATCTTTGATTTCTTTCATCAAAGACTTGTAGTTCTGGTCATACATATCTTTTACTTGTGATGTTAGAAACACCAAGCTATTTTACAGTATTTGTGGCTATTTAGAAGGGTGTCATGAGCCTAACATATTTCCCATTCTGTTCATCCTTGAGTAGATGAAGACTACTGATTTGAGTTAATTTTATATTCAAGTCCTTTGCTGGAGTGTTTTGTCAGCTGTCTGAAATACAGTGGAAGTTTTGGAGTCACATAAGTACACCATCATACCATAGGCAAACAGTGCTATTTTGACCTCTTCCTTTACAATTTGAATCCCTATAAGCACCTTTTGTTGTCTAATTGGTCTGACTAGGACTTCAATAGTTATATTGAATAGGTAGGGAGAGAGTGGGCAGCCTTGTCTCAGCCCTGATTACATTGGGTTGCTGCAAGTTTCTCTCCATTTACTGTGATGTGAGCTGTTGGTTTCCTCTACACTGCTTTTAATATGTTTATGTTTGGGCCTTCAATTCTCTTGGATAAGAAAAAGTTTATGTGAAAGCAAATGCCCAGTCACCAATGTTGTCTGTTTTGAAACTGGCAAACCCTAAGGAGGGGAGGGAAACATCTTAAAGACCCTTAAAATAACATTCATAGACACAACCCTTTACTTCTTGCTGTTTCTCCTTCTCTGTTTCTGTGTGAATCTGCCTGTTGTTGTGTCTCTCTCTTTGTGTCTCTCTACATCTTACTCTGTCTTTCTGTATTATTCTCTCTCTCTTTTTCTCTCTCACTCTCTCTATCTCTCTCTCTGTCACTCCCTTTCTCCCTCTCTCATTCTGTCCCTCCCAGACTTCTTCCCTCTCCCTCTCTCCCTCTCTCCTTCCCTCCATGTATCCCTCCTGCCATCTCTGACTTCTCTCACTCTCTTTCTCTCTCCACTAGCACTATCTGCATCATTTTTAGCAGTTCCTCCTTCCTTCCTGTTCAGAATAGGACAGGTCTCCCAAGTATATTTAGCAGCCATGGCTTCTCCGTTTATATTAAGCCAGGGCACTTCCTATCCTACTAAGTCTAGAGCTTTCAACCCAGTGAGGGGAGAGGCTCCCATGCACAGACAACAGAGTCAGAGACAGACCCTGCTACCACTGTTAAGACTTCGCATGAATATGAAGCTACACTAGACTTGCAAGATGCTGAGGGCCTAGGGCAGTCATATGTAGGCTTATAGTTCCCTCCGCATGTAGGCTCTCTGGTGGACCGTTCATTCCTACTACTATGTGGGCTCAATTTGGCTGCATTTTTTCTTCTGTTTTCCTTTAACCCCAACTCTTACAAAAATTCTTGCAACCCATCTTTACCTAATGTCGGCGTGTGTGTCTTTGCATTGGTTTTCATCATTTACTAAGTGAAGCTTTTCTGATGACAATAGAGGGTAGGACCCATCTCTGAGTATATCAGAATATTATTAGAAATCTTTTCATTGGCATTTTTTCAATTCATTTGTTTCTATCTGATCTCTATGTGCATCTGTGCCTCTGGGTAGTCCAGCTTGTGGTTATTGATACTCCAAGAATTGGTAGGGGTGGATACACTCTCATGACAAGGGTCTCAAATGTGTCAAGTCATTTATTGGACATTTTCACAATTTCTGTGCTACCTTTACTACAGCACATCTTGTAGGCTGAACTAAATGTAGGTGAAATGTTTTGTGGCTCGACTGCTATCCTAATCTGTCCACTGGAAGACTTTCTGGTTACTGGAGAAGGCCCAGTATCCCTAACTTCTTGAAATCTTATCTGGGATTACCCATCATTGTATCCTAGAACTTTCCATTGTACTCAGTTTCCACCTTGTCCCAGAGATAAGAACACACAATTCTTCTTGGTTATCCCAAAACTATTTCCTATTGTTGTCCCAAATGGTTCTTATTTTTCCATTTCTCAACTTCCTGTAGAGCCCTCCCTTACCTGCAGCCCACACCACTATACATAAGACAGATATCTATTGTGGTCTTCTTCACAGGGAGGTGCATCCATCATCATCTTCGTTCCTCTTATTCCTTAGCTCCCCTGGGTTGTGGATTGTAGCACACCTGTTCTTTACTCTAACATAGTTTCCACGTGTAAGTCAGTTCATATTTGTTTTCTTGTTCCATTCCTTTGCCAGGATGGTACATGATGATGATTTTAATAGCTGTAGCGTACTCCATTGTCTAAATGTAAAATATATTTTATCCATTCTTTAGGTGAAAGACTTTAGGTTGTAACCAGGCATTACCACTAAAGCCTGTAAAATATAGATTAGCAGGTCAACTTGTCCTATGCATTTTTTTCTCAAAACCCAAAGTGTTGACTGCTGAAATTATTGAAGAAGTTTACACTTCCAGCCACATTGGGAAAGTGTTCCCCTCCCTGTTAGCATCAACTTTTCCTTCCTTTTTCGTTTTAGCTCTTCTCATGTAAGATGGATCTCACAATCACTTTATTTGCTTTTCCCTGATGAATAGGGATGATGAACATTTCTCATAGTGCATTTCTTTAAGTGAGAGTATCTGTTGAGAATTCTGTTTACATCTGTATTGTTTTCCATGTGCCCCCAGCCTTTGGCCATGTCCACTGGAGAGGCAACACATGGAGTGTTTGACTGTGCTCATCTCAGTAGCTTCACTGAGACAGCGGATGCTCCAGGAGTAGAAAGTGCTGTCTGAGATGTGTGAAATCCAAAGCTGGGATTCCTTGGCTTTCAAGCATCTACTCTTTCCTAGAGATATCTGTATTTTTTTTCTAAAAACAAAACCATGAACTCTAACCATATTACAAAACCTTTGAGTATAATGGTGTCAGGTCACTGGGTATGCATGTACCACTGTGACACAAATATTGTGGGAGTAACCAACAGATATCTGCCTTGACTTAGGATTCACTCACTGACATGGACACCACACCTGCCACTGCTTGGCTGACCAAGAACCTGAGACTAGATAGTTGAATGACCTGGGGATAATGTCAATAGTACTTACCTACAAAAGAAAGAGTCAAATGTGATTTCTAATGATCAGTTATATTCATAGAAGAGTGCCTTGCTCAGTCAGCATCAGATCGGCGTCCTTCTGAAGCAGATAACAAGACATTCTGAGACGCATAAGCAGACATTATGTAGAGTGAGACACATTGGAACACTCAGTCCTAAATTGGAGAAGTGGCCTCATGCACCCATTCTTTACCCACAAATATCTCCACTTGATAACACCTTGCAGTTGAAAGTTTCGTTTATTCTAAGGGAGTCTCTAAGGAAACAAACTCCTCTTAGGTGCAGTCCTCATGTTCATCAGGAAATGGCCAAGAGAATATGAACCCATTTAAATCTATGGAGGAGTCTCCTGGTTTCATAATGTCCTATCAGGACTTTTTGTAAATTACTTTTATATTTCATTTTTATTTATATACTGATATTTTTTCTCTTTTTACTCCGATTGTCCTTTGTGCTTATATATAATATGGATTCTGTTTTGGTCGTGAGGGATTTTATGCCTCTTCTTTGCCATGGAGAAGGGGTTTCTGACATCCTCGCCCTTCCTGAGTTGCTGATTGCAGTTGCTCTCTTTGGGGGAGGGGGGATGATTTTGGTTTGAGGAAATCACCAGTGTTACACCGAACATATTCGTGCAATAAGGCAGCGACCACATTCCTATTCGTACATGATCCACATCAATTGGATGTAGAGGTTGATTAAAAAATGGAATATTAAATCATCAATTACTATCATAAGTAAATAAATAAAAGTTTATTTAATTAATTAATTTATACCATAATGGAGTCTGGTGGGAAAGTCATGCCACGCGTAGATGGGATGTGGTGAATTAGATACAATCAAAATGCATTGTGCACATTTAGATAATGTTTTCTACATTTGAGAGCATTTCCTGCCCATTTCAAAACATTTTCTCATTCCAAAATATCACGGGATGTCAACTTTCATCTCTCTGCCCCCATAGATCTATTCATTGCCGATATTCTTGCCTAGTTCTAGAATTGTCTTTGACTTCTTGGCTTAGGACAGTAACTTTGAACCTTGCCTATGCTGTAGCAAGGCACATAGTACAATTAATCCCTTCATCTACTGCAGGTCATTCGTGCAGTTTGGCTTTCTGATTTTAATTCTTTGGGCTATTCATACATCATGGGAGAAACAAAGTCAATTTAGTTGCCTGTGTAACTTGGAATGCCTGGTCTCGTATCATTGAAAGAAGTTAATGCCTTCTATATGGGCCCTCGTAATGAGCTATGGTTCTATGATTCCCCATCCTCCAGAAACCTTGGTATATCTGGGTATAAAATTTAACCATTTCTATGTGACTTGTACTGTTTCCACTTGAGGAAAGTGGTACCACCCCACAAGTTTCGATAAAGGTTACTGAAAGCTAAAGTTGAACTTCATTTTATATGATTTAGTTGTGATGTGTATTACTTCTTGAGAAAAAAGTCTATTTCAGTAAATTTAAGTTTAAATTTATAACTTAAGCATGTCATTTAATTGTTTTAAACACTTATGTTTTCTTTCAAATTATTTTTGTTCCTTAAGCAACTTTGAATAACCTTAAAATAATATATCAAAGAGAATACTCATAATTTGCAGATATTTTGTCTCATTATTAGATAGCATTTAAGACAAAATACTAACAATTTATTAAACTAATACTTAAAATAAACACAATATTGAAATATCAGAAAGAGTAAAAGGGCTTATCAGGGGAGGGGAAGGCTGGCTTGTGGGGTTGGAACTGCTGCTGGATTGAAATCAGCAGCTGATCATGAGACAAAGGGGCTGCAGATCAGATATAAGATGGACACCAATTGATGACCACAGGTGACAGGGCCATTTCCTAAATAGGTAGGCCCACTGTAACAAGCAGGAGATGACTGAAAGATACATTGTATCTATAGACAGACTGAGACACATCTTCCACAGCTGCTATCATGTGTGCTGTCTGGGCAACTGATGACACATCTAGCTACAAAGTCTCATGTGTCACAGAAACTTCTAGAGGGTTTTCTGCCCTCCAGCTCTGGTGCACAAGTTGGTTCAGGGTCCAGATTGTCTCTTTTCCCGTTGGTTTAAACCCATTCAATCTGTGGTTCTGAGGATGTGTGTCTCCCCAGATCTGAGTCTTCCTCATCTTTGGCCTGGGAATCCTTGACATGTTCTTCCTCCAACTGTGTCAGCAGCCTCTTGACATGGACACTAAGATCACAGTGGGGCATGTACACACTCAAGTAGGCCTTCAGGTATTTCAGAGGCAACAGGTCTGATGGGTCACAAAAGTCCTCAGGGTTCTTATCCATCCATGTTTCCAAGAAGCTACAGAGGGTGTTCTTTACTTGTTCATCCTCTTTAGAATGAGGGATGAAGTATGAATACCTAGAGAACACCAGAGAGAATGTCAGCTCTAAAGTCCCATGCCCCTCCCCTAATACTCCATCTCAGTCTCTGTCTCCATATCTTTATTGTCTACATAATAGTAAGAACCCATTAGCATGCATTAAGAAATTCCTTCTCCCAAGCTTGATCCACCATTGGACTGTCCATGGCTGAGACCCTAGAGTGGATGTAGCTAAAACCTGTACCTTGAAAAGGCACTTTCTCCTTCACTCAAGATTTTTGAGGCCTTGGTGAACACAATTTTCTCATACATAAAGGAAGTATTAGAAGTTTTGGAGTTTCCACTAGAGATGTGTACAAAGTAGAGACTCATGAAGGATAATCCAGGAAACCATGTGACCAAGGAGATGTGTGAATAGAGATGCCTCTGTTCAACTTTTGAACAGATTCATTAAAAGCACCTACTGTGTACAAGTGATGTTCTAATTCTGAGAGCAGACAAGACTGCAAGTATTAGGGAGATTTTCCCTTGTGTCTATCTGTTCAAGGCTCTTAGCCACTTTCTCTTCTATTACCTTCAGTGTATCTGGTTTTATATGGAGGACTTTTGTCCACTTGTACTTGAACTCTGTACCAGGAGATAAGAAAGGGCCAATTTCCATTCTTCTCCACGTTGACCTCCAGTTGAACCAGCACCATATGTTGAAAATGCTGTCTTTTTCACATTGTACAGTTTTAGGTCCTTTGTGAAACACAATTGACCATAGGTATGTGGGTTCACTTCTTGGTCTTCAATTTTCTTCCATTGATTTACCTGACTGTCTCTGTATAAATACCATTCAGTTCTTAATAACGATTTTTCATAATGCAGTTTTATAACAGGGATGGTGATTTACTCATATGTTCTTTTATTGTTGAGAATAGTTTTGGATATCCTGGGGCATTTTTGGTGTTTATTTATATTTTTTGTTTTTTTTTCCCTTTTCCAAATGAATTTGCAAATTGCTCTTACTAATTCTAGCTAGAATCAAGTTGGAATTTTAATGGGGATTGCATTGAATATGTAGATTGCTTTGGGCAAGATGACCATTTTTCTACATTAATCCTGCTAAGCCATTAGCATGGGAGACATTTCCATCTTCTGAGATCTTCATTGATTTCTTTCTTCAAAGACTTGAAGTTCTGTCTACAGATCTTTCAGTTACTTGGTAAGAGTCCCACCAACATATTTTACAGTATTTGTGGCTATTGTGAATGGTGTCATTTCCCTATTTTCTTTCTCATCCTGCTTATCCTTGGGTAGATGAAGTCTACGAATTTGTTTGTGTTAATTTTTTATCCAACTACTTTGCTGAAGTGGTGGACTTTTTGGGGTCACAAATGTATACTTTCACATGCACTGCAAATAGGGGTATTTTGTCTTCTCCCTTTCCAGTTCATATCCCTTTGACCTCTTTTGTGAATAAAAGCTCTGGCTAGGACTTCAGGAATTATATCAAATAGGTAGGGAGAGATGGGCAGCCTTATGTAAAGCCTTCTTTCTGAGGGATTGGTTCAAGTTTCTCTCTATTTAATTTGATTTGGGATTTTCGTTTCCTGTATTTTGTTTTTACTATATGGAGGTATGGGCATTGAATTCTTGCCAATCAGGACATTTTTATGTCAAACCCATAAGCCATGCACCCTACAGAAGTTTTTGAAAATGAACAACCCAAAAGAGGGGAGGGAATTTTCTTAAAGACACTTAAAAAAACATTCATAAAGACAACCCATTACTTTTGTGTTCTTGAATTCTTCTGTTCTCCTTCTCTGTTTCTGTGTGAATCCTCCTGTGACTGTGTGTCTCTTTGTCTGTCCACTTGTTACTCTGTCTGCCTTTCTGTGTTTGTGTCTTTGTCTCTGTTTCTTTCTCTCCATATACACCTCCTTCCCTCCACTCCTCCCTACATCCCCGCTTTCCTCCCTCTCTCTCTTTTCCTATTCTCTTTCTCGTTCAACCAGCACTTTCTGCATCATGTCTAGCAGTTCCTCCTTCATTCATCTTACCTCTCATGTATATTTAGCAGCCATGGCTTCTCAGTTTGCATTAAGTTGTGCTCGTCCTCTTCTATTAAGGCTGGAGCATGAAACCCAGGGAGGGGAGAGGCTCCCATGTACAGGCAACAGAGACAGAGACAGCCCCTGCTCCCTAAGACTTTACAAGAACTTGAACCTACACAAGTTTTGTAAGGTGTTAAGGGCCTATGTCAGTCAAACATAGGCTACCAGGTCCACATGCAGGATCTCTGGTAGACAGTTGATTTCCTGTATCCTATGGGCTTAGTTTGGCTGGATGTATTTCTTTCATCTTGTGCTCTCCTTTAACCCTGGCTCCTACAAAATTTCCTCCAACTTTTCCACAATGTGTTCCAAGCATTATCTAACAACTGTTTTTGTTTCTTTGCATTTGTTACTATCATTTTTAAGCAAAGGTTTTCTGAGGACAATTTGGGTAGGACTGATCTCTGAGTATATCAGAATATTGTAGAAATCATTTCATTGGTAGTTTTTCAATTCCCTCTTTTCTATTCTGTCTCTGTGTGTACCTGTGCCTCTGGGAGGTCCAGATTCTTGTTCTTCCTAATCCAGACATTGTGAGGGGTGGACACACACTCATGGCATGGATCTCAAATGTGTCAGGCACTGGTTAGACACTTTCCCAATTTCTTTGCCACATTTACTACAGCACATCTTGTAGGCTGTAACAAAAGAATGTGTAATATTTTTTGGCTGGGCTGATATCCTAATGTGTCCACTGGAAGTCTTTCTGGTTACAAGAGAAGACTCAATATCCCCCACCACTATGAATATAATTTGGTATCACCCTTCATAGATTCCTAGAATCTTACACTGCACTAGGTTTCCAGCTTTTCCAGAGATATCCCCAATTCTAATTGCTACATGATCCAGATTACTTGTATGTGTAGAGTAAATAACATTGGAATATTACATCATCAATTATCATAAATAATAAATAATTAAAATAACTTAATTAGTTATTTAATAACAGAAGGGAGTCTGTTTGTCAAGTCACAGGACGAGTAGATGGGAGGTGATCAGGCATACATATAAACAAAATGCATTGTGTACATTCACAAAATATATTCTTCACTGATGAGCACCTTTCTACCCATTGAAAACCTTTTTCTCCTTCCAAACTTTCATCAATCTGCCTGCATAGATCTATTCATTACTGAAATTCTTGCTTAATTCTAGAGTTGTATTTGACTTCTTGGCTTAGCACAATAACTTTGAACCTTGCCTATCATGTAACACGTATGAGCACATACTAAATTAATCTGTTTCATCTACAGCAGATCATTGGTGCATTTTTGGATTTCTGATTTTAATTCTTTGAGGTATTTATACATCATGTGAGTAACAAGATAAATTAGTCATCTTTATATTTTAGAAGAACTGGCAAAATATTTCGAAAAGTAGGTAATGAATTCTACATGTGCCCTACAAATGTGCCATGATTCTATGATTCCCCATCCTCAGTAACCCTTGGAATAACTGGGTTAAAATGTAGCTACTTCTGTGTGAATTGAAATTGTTACCACTGGACAAAAGTGGTACCACTCCTAGGGTTCAGTTTGAAGTTTACTGAAAATTAATATTGAGTATTATTACATGTGATTTACTAGTGGTGTGTACACCTTCTTTAGAAAAGAGACGATTTAAGACATTTACCTTTTATAATTTAAGCACATCACCTAATTCTTTTAAATCTTTATGTTTTTATTTTTAAGTTGTGTTTGTTCCTTAAAAAAGTTTGAACAAACTTAAAATAATTTATGAAATAGAATATTCATAAATTGTACACATTTTCTCTCAGTATTAAACATTTTACTCAATGTAAACAGAATACTAACAATTTATTAAAACCAATAATTAAAATAAACACAACATTGTAAACATCAGAAAGAATAAAATGCTATTTCTCCAGGGAGGTGTAGTCTGACTGTGGGGTTGGAACTGCTGCTGGATTGAAATCAGCAGCTGATCATGAGGGGCAGGAATAGCAGCTCAGGTATAGGAGAGACTCCAATTGATGATCACAGGTGACAGGGCTATACTCTAAATAGGAAGGCCCACTGTAGCAAGCAGAAGATGACAGACAGATACATTGTATCTACAGACCTACTGAGACAGTTTCCACAGCTGCTATCAGCTGTGCTGGCTGAACTGCTGCTGCCACATATGGCTGCAACTACTCATAAAACACAGAAACTTCTGGAGGATTATGTGCCCTCCAGCTCTGGGGCACAAGTTTGTTCTGGCTCCAGAGTGATTCTTTTCTTTGCTGATTTATACCCAATCAATCTGTGGTTCTGAGGATGTGTGTCTCCCCAGATATGAATCTTTGTCATTCTTGCCCTGTGAATCCTTGGCATGTTCTTGCTGCAACTGGGTTGGGAGCCTATTGACAGGGACACTAAGGTCAGAGTTGGGCTTGTACAAGCTCAAGTAGGACTTCAGGTATTGCAGAGGTAACAGGTCTGATGGGTCACAAAAGTCCTCAGGGTTCTTGTCCATCCATGTTTCCAGAAGGCTACACAGGGTGTTCTTTACTTGTTCATCCTCTTTAGAATAAGGACTGAAGTATGCATACCTAGAAAAGACCAGAGAAAATGTTACCTCTAAAGTCCTAGGCCCCTCACCCAACACTGGCAGTTCTGGCTGCTGTCTGAATTATTAGTTCAGCTGTACACAATAGGTGCTTTCAATGTATCTGTCCAAATGTGGAAGACAGGAATCTCTATCCAGACATCTCCTTGGCTACATGGTTTCCTGGATTATCCTTCATGGGTCCCTACTTTGGACACATCTCTGGTGGGCACTTAAAATTCCTAGAACCTCCTTTCTACGTGAGAAGATTGCACTGACCAAGGCCTCGATAATATTTGGTGAAGGAGAAAGTGCCTTTTCAAGGATTAACTACAACCATTTAGGGTCTCAGCCTTGGTCAGCCCAATTGGTGGATCAAGCTTGGGAGAAGGAATTGCTTAGTGCATGCAAATGGGTTCTTACAATTATGTAGACAATAAAGAGATGGAGATAGAGACAGAGACTCAGATGGAGACAGAGACTGAGAATTGAGATGGAGACAGAGACAGAGAGGGAGAGTGAAAGGATAGCAAGAGGGAAACAAAAAAGAAAGGTAAATGGTGTAGTGCGGAGGGAGAAAAGAGAGAGTGACAGCAAGACACACACACACACACACACACACACACACACACACAGAGAGAGAGAGAGAGAGAGAGAGAGAGAGAGAGACATAGAGAGAGACACTTAGATTCCTGAAACCAACCGGAGGATCTGAGAACTATGGGCTTGGAGATGGGCACTCACCTCACAAACAGCAGGTCCAATACCTGTAGGGGTGTCACAAAGCTTCTATATGTAGACAGAAAAGCTAGGACAGCCAAGGGTTCCCTTTCCTGCAGAGAAGGCATCAGCGTGCTCATCTGCTCAACCACAGTCTCTGCCCTGATGCATGCCTCTCTCTTGGTCTCCATCAGGTTCTATTCGACAGAAGAATTCTCAACCTGAAAAACTTCAAAGTGGATGGTTCAAACTGGCACAAATATGCAAACATCTGATTGGTTCTCCTCATTCCAAGATTCCCTGAATCATTTCTATTAAAAACAGCAAGAGAAAACAGAGTGCTTACCTGGTCTGTGTGGTCTTGTCCTTGGCTGGCCTTGCTCAAAATTTTTCCCCTTTGGGAAAATGGCCACAGGCATTGAAGGCAAGAGTGAACCCTGTGCCTCCAGACACCACTGTGGCCTTCCCTGTTGTCTTTCTTTAGGCCTTAGCCTTTAGTCAAGAGAACATCCTGCCCTCTCTACTGTCTCTGACAAGTGAGCCTGCAGGCCTTGCTCTAACCATTGGGTTGCCTGGTTACCAAGGTTCTGCATTTTTAGGTCATTTTCAGGTTGGTGTTTCCATTATTGTCCCTTCTCCAACAGGACTTTCCTTAAAGGCTCCCATGTCCCTTCCCCTTTTCTGGGTGCACAAAAAACACAGGTACTCATCGGTTTTCTACTCCACTGTTCCCTGAGATATCATGATATAAACATCACCTCAGCTTCACAAGCTGAGTCTCTACTGTTGAACCTCATCTGTAACCGTACTCACAAAGTCAGCCCTAATTATCCCAAACTACCTTAAACATACTCTACTCAGGTTCCTTGCTATTTATGTGACCTTGTATGTGTTCTATGTGGAATGAGAGCACATGCATGCCCGTGACAGCCAGCGTCACCAAAATGTTAGTCAGTGTGCCTGCATAGGAATTGTCTTTCTTAGAGTCAGTTTCCACCACCATGATCATGTTAGGGCTTAATCCCATAAGTTTACAGCCCTTTGTGAACAGCTGGCATAAGTACATCCACCAGCTTACAAGATGGAAGCTGGCACCCTACCCCTCTTTCAGAGGGGATTCATCCTCCATTGCTTCTTCTTTCAATTCCTGCTTGAGTCCTTGATGTGATTCTCTCCAGGGGTGGACTTTGACCTGTCACCTGGTAGAAAACTCTGTCTTTCCTTAGTAACATTTAGTCTTGGTGGTTTTCACAGAAACAGAATAAAGCCTGAACAGAAAACACCACACTTTTCTGTCCCCATCATGTGTCATGTGGCAGCCATCACATCTCTAGTTCCTCATCTGTTTTCCTCCCTGCTATCCCATCTCTTCCTCTATACTCTGTTTCCTTTTTCTGCTCTTCTCAGTAATTTTTGCTCCAAAGTCATTCACTGTTTATCCCTTGGTCATCTCCCTCAGTCAAGCAGAGTTTCTGGGTCACAGTTTAGCAAGCCAGTGATGTGAGGGGTAAACACCATGTGCATGAGATCAGACTTCCCTGCTACTCTACAGTGGTAGGCTGTGTTATAGTTAATTACTATGTTGTCTCCCTTGCCCAGTGAATTAGAGTTGAGTTCATTGCTCCTTTACTCTTCCCTCTGATGTTTACTTAGTTTCTTTTGTTTCAATTCCCAGAAGTTGTTCAGGATCTCCTTCATGTTCATATGCATGTGCAAGGTTATTCTTCCCAGTATATGCCAGGAGGGCATTGCAGGATAGCTTTGTTATATGTGTTAGGTTTATTTGTGCATATTCATTCAAGAAAGTTCGTGGGAGTGCTTACATGCATACATGCTAGCATACATTTGCATCTGTGGGTGTGTGTCCATGTGTGTTTTTGTGTGTGTGTGTGTGTGTGTGTGTGTGTGCATGTGTGTTGGTAGAATGTAACATTCTTTTACAGGTTAAGGCAAAAGCCAGAACTTTTTAAAATGACATGGTAAGCACATAACTCTGGGAACTAACTCTCTCCTTTCAAAGGAACCTAGATCAATATAATGTTCTTGAGCTGAATCCCCTGTAGAGACAAAATAACAAACAATTGATAAACTCTGGGACTCTTGGTGTCTTCATGCCTACAGCTAGGTGGGTTGTTTAATCCATTGGTATTGCCAACAGGGACATCTAAGTTCAGAGAATACATCTTTGGATAGGCCAAGTCCACTTGATAAGTTGGAATTTATCAAGACATGAAAAGCCTATAAGGAGAAGGATTATGTGACATGAGGATTATGTCCTAAAAATCTAGCAGGGTGATCTTGTCACCAAGATGAAGCCACAAAACTCCCATACCTTCCTTAGAGCAGCACAGACATGAATCAGGTAGAGGTGCCACTGTGCTTGAATTCATAAATATAACTGTGATAGAAAAGCCGTGGAAGACTAATTATTACCACAGACCCAGCAAGATTAGGAGTTAAAACCATAGGCAGAGGGTTCAGTTGAGGATCCATAAAGTTAGCAAAATTTTGGATTTCTAAAATGGTGGCTTCTTCTTCATTGTCTTTACCTGCATAACACTTGGTAGTTTAACACAAAGGACTGGTAAAGCTTTTCTCTATCAGCAGCTGGTCAACATCCCCTTCTTCCTGCTGCTCTTAAGCCTGAAGTATTTCAAGTCCTTATCAGCACATATTCTTTTTGCTGTTTTTTTTCTTAATATTATTTTCCTTGGATAATTTATGTATTTAGATTTCAAATGCTGTTCCCTTCCTGCCCCCTCCCCCATATCCCCTCTTTCATCACCCTGCTTCTCTGAGGATGCTCCCTCTCCCACCCACGCACTCCACCCACAACACCCTGGCATTATCCTACATTGGGGAATCGAGTCTTCCCAGGACCAAGGGCTTTTCTCTTTCTATTGATGGTAGACAATGCCATCCTCTGCTACATATATGTCTGTAGCCGTGGGTCTCTCCATGTATACTCAGTGGTTCTTGTTTTGGTCCCTGAGAGCTTGGTGTGATCTGGTTGGTTTATATTGTTGTTCTTCCTTTGGGGTTGCAAACTTGATCGTATTCTTCTTTCTTTGCTTTAAGTCCTCCATTGGGGTCTCCCTGTACAGTCTAATGGTTAGCTCATTTGTATCAGTAGGGCTATTGCAAAACCTCTTAGGAGTCACCCATATCTGGCTCCTGTCAGCAAGCACTTCTTGGCATCAGGGATAGTGATTGGATTTGGTGGATGCATATGGGATGGATCTCTAGGTGGGACAGCTCTGAATGACCTTTTCTTCAGTCCCTGTTCCACTATTTGTCCCTGTATTTCCTCCTGTGAGTATTTTGTTCTCCCTCCTAAGAAGGAATGAAGCATTCACATTTTTTATCTTCCTTCTTTTGAGCTTCATAGGATCTGTGAATTTTTGCTTAGGTATTTCCAGATTTTGTGCTAATATCCACTTCTCAGTGAGTGCATATCATGTGTGTTATTTTGTGACTGGTTAACTCACTCAGAATGATATTTTCTAGTTCACAATCCATTTGTGCAAGAATTTCATGTAGTCATTATTTTTTAATTTTTTTATTGGATATTTCTTTATTTACATTTCAAATATTATTCCCTTTCCCGGTTTCCAGTCCATAAGCCCCCATCCTCTCCTGCTCCCCTTTTTGTATTAGAGTGTTCCCCTCCCCACACACCTCCCCTTACCCAGCCCCGATAATCCCTTACTCTGGGGGGGTCCAACCTTGGCAGGACCAAGGGCTTCTTCTTCTACTGGTGCCCAGTCAGGCTGTCCTCTTCTACATATGCAGTTGGAGACATGGGTCAGTCCATATATAGTCTTTGAGTAGTGGTTTAGTCACTGGAAGCTCTGGTTCATTGTCATTGTTTTTCTTATGTGGTTGCAAACCCCTTCAGCTCTTTCAAACCTTTCTCTAATTTCTCCCATGGGGGTCATGTTCTCAGTTCAATGGTTTGCTACTAGCATTCACCTCTGTATTTCACATGTTCTGGCTTTGAGATCTCTATCTGGTTCCCGTCAACACGCACTTCTTACCTTCATTAATCTTATTTAATTTTGCTGGCTGTGTGTGTGTGTGTGTGTGTGTGTGTGTGTGTGTGTGTGTGTGTGTGTGTATATATATATATATATATATATATATATATATATATATATATAGGCTACATACTAAAAATGGCCTCTTTGCAAAAAAGCAGTCTACAGATTCAATGCAATCCCCATCAAAATCCCAACTCAGTTCTTCATAGGGAGAGAAATAGCAATTTGCAAATTCATTTGGAATAACATAATACCCAAAACAGGGAAAACTATACTCAACAATAAAGAACTTCTGGGGGAATCCCCATCCCTGACCTCAAGCTGTATTACAGAGCGATAGTGATAAAAACTGTATGGCATTGGTACAGAGACAGGCAGATAGATCGATGGAATAGAATTGAAGACCCAGAAATGAACCCACACACCTAAAGTCACTTGACCTTTGACAAAGGACCTAAACCCATCCAATGGAAAAAAAGATAGCATTTTCAACAAATGGTGCTCATTTAACTGGAGGTCAGGATGTAGAAGATTGCAAATTGATCCATTCTCATCACCCTGTACAAAGCTTAAGTCCAAGGGGATCAAAGGCTTCAAAGGCCTCCACATCAAACCAGTTACACTCAAACTAATAGAAGAAAAAGTGGAGAAGAGTAGTCATTGTTTTTAATAGCTGCACATTGTACACCAGTGTCTAAATGTACCACATTTTCGGTATCCTTTCTGTTGAAAGACATATGGGTTCTTTCCAGCTTCTGGCAATTATATAAATAAGTCCATTATGAACATGGTGTTGGAACATCTTATGGGTGTATACCCAGGAGATGTACAGCTGGGTTCTCAGTTAGTACTATGTCCAATTTTCTGTGGAAGTGCCAGAATGATTTCCCGAGTGGTACTAGTTTGCAATTTCAACAACAATGGAGAAGGGGTCTGAATTCTTTACATCCTTGCCAGCTTCTACTGTCACCTGAATGTTTTATCTCAGCCATTCTGACTGTGAGGTGTGAGCTGATATCTCAGGGTTCTTTTGATGTGCATTTCCATGATGACTAAGGATGTTGTACATCTTTATTAATTTATTTATTTTTACACTAAATATTTTATTCCCATCCAAGTCCACCCTCCAAGGATCCACATCTCATACCTTCTACCTGCTGCCCCTGTACTCAACCCACCCCATCTCCACAAGGATGTCCCCACCGTCCCCATCCCACCTGAACTCTAAACTTCCTGGCACCTCCAGTCTCCTGAGGGTTAGGTGCATCTTCTATGAATGAACCCAGACCGGGGAGTCCTCTGCTATATATGTGTTTGAGGCCTCATCTCAGCTGGTGTATGCTTCCTGGTTGGTGATCCAGTGTCTAAGAGATCTTAGGGTCCAGGTTAATTGAGACTGCTGGTCCTCCTACAGGGTTACCCCCTCCTCCTTAGCTTCTTCCAGCTTTTTTCTAATTCAACAAAAGGGGTCAGCAGCCTCTTTTTATTGGTTGGATGCACATTTCTTAGTAGCTTTTCAGACATTCAGGATTCCTCTGTTGAGAATTCTTTGTTTAGCTCTGCACCCCATTTTTAATGCGATTATTTAATTCTCTGGAATCTAATTTCTTGAATTCTTTGTATGTATTATGTATTAGCCATCTATCCGATATAGAATTGGTAAAGATTTTTTCCAAATTGGTTAGTTGCCATTTTGTCCTATTGTAAGTGTCTTTGCCTTACAGGGGCTTGGCAATTTTATGAGGTCCCATTTTCCATTTTTGATCTTAGAGCATAAGCCATTGGTATTCTCTTCAGGAAAATTTCCCCTGTGCCTATCCTTTTGAGACTCTTACCCACATTCTCCTAGTTTCAGTGTATCTGCTTATGTGGAGTTCTTTGCTTCTCTTGGACTTGAGCATTGTACAGGGAGATAAGAATGTGTCAGTTTGCATGCTGGCCTCCAGTTGAACCAGCACCATTTGTTGAAAATGACTTTTTTTCCATTGGATAGTTTTAGCTCCTTTGCCGAAGATCAAGTGACCATCAGTGTGTGGGTTCATTTCTGGGTTTTCAATTCTATTCCATTAATATACCTGCCTGTCTCTGTACCAATGACATGCACTTTTAATCATGATTGACCTGTAATATAGCTTGAGGTCAGGGATAGGGATTTCCCAAGAAATTCTATTAATATTGAGCATAATTTTCTCTATCCTGAGTTTTTTGCTTTCCCAAATGAATTTGCAAATTGCTCTTTCTAATCTTATGAAGAATTGAGTTGGAACCTTAATGGGGATTGCATTGAATCTGTAGAATCCCTTGGGAAATTTGGCATTTCTGTTTCATTATGTCTGCCAATCCGTGAACATGGGAATTCTTTCCATCTTCTGGGATCTTTGATTTCTTTCTTCAGATACTTGAAGTTCTTGTCGTACAGATCTTTCACTTGCTGGGTTAGAGTTACACCGTGGTATTTTGTATTATTTGTGGTTTTGTCAAGGGTGTCATTTTCCTACTTTCTTTTTCAGGTTATTCATCTTTTGAGTAGAGGAAGTCTACTGATTTCTTTGAGTTAATTTTATATCTACGTACTTTGCTGAAGTTGGTTGTCAGCTGTAGGAATTCTCTGGTGGAATTTTTTGGGGTCACTTAATTATAATACCATATCGTCTGCAAATAGTGATATTTCGACTTCTTCCTTTGCAATTTATATCCCTTTGACCTCATTTTGTTGTCTAATTGCTCTGGCTAGGACTTCAACTACTATATTTAATAGGTAGGGAGAGAATGGGCAGCCTCATTTATTACCTGATTGTAGTGGGGTTGCTTAAAGTTTCTCTCCACTTAGTGTGATGCAGGCTACTAGTTTGCTGTATACTGCTTTTACTACGTTCAGATATGGGCTTTGAATTATGGCTGATCAGGACATGTTTATGACAAATCTATCAGCCAGTCACCCATTTAGTCTTTTTTCAAACTAACCAACCCTGAAAGAGGGGGGGGGGAAACTTTTTAAATACCCTTACAGAAACAATTCATGGAGACAACCACATACTTTTGTGTTCTTGAATGCTTCCTCTAATCTCCTTCTCTGTTTTTGTGTGACTCTGCATGCTGGAGTATATCCCTGTGTCTCTCTACTTTCTGTGTCTCTCTCTCCGTTTCTGTCTCTTTCTGTCTCTCTTTTTGTCTCTCTCTCAGTCTCTCTGTCTCTGTCTTTCTCTGTGTCTCTCTCTTTCTCACTCTCTCTCTCTCCACTAGCATCATCTCTAGCACTTCCTCCTTCCTTCATCTTATAGGGCAGGCTCCCATGTATATTTAGCAGCCTTGGCTTATCAATTTGCATTAAGCTAGGGCACTTCCTCTTCTATTAAGGCTGGAGCATGCAACCCAGTGAGGGAAGAGGCTGCCATGCACAAGCAACAGAGTCAGAGACAGACCCTGCCACCACTGTTAAGACTTTACAAGTAGATGAACCTAAACAAGTATTGCAAGTTGCTGAGTGCGTAGGTCAGCGCAATGCAGGTTTCCAGTCCCCTACACAAGCCTAGGTCAGTGCAGTGCAGGCTTCCAGTGCCCTATGCAGGCCTAGGTCAGTGCAGTGCAGGCTTCCAGTGCCCTATGCAGGCCTAGGTCAGCGCAATGCAGGCTTCCAGTCCCCTATGCAGGCCTAGGTCAGTGCAATGCAGGCTTCCAGTCCCCTATGCAGGCTCTCTGGTGAACAGTTCATTTCCTGTATCCAATGGGCTCAGTCTGGCTGGATCTCTTTTTCTTAGGGTGACCTTTTCCCCAAAGGTCCTACAAAAATTTTTCCAACTTTTCCACAATGTTTTCCAAGATCTACCTGATGTCTGGCTCTGTGTCTTTGCACTCCTTACCATCATTTTTTAAGTGAAGATTCTCTGATGACAATTGGGTTAGCACCAGTCTCCGAGTATATCAGAATATTATTAGAAATCATTTCATTGGCATTTTTCCTATCCTGTCTATGTGTTCATCTGTGTCTCAGGGATGTCCTACCTCTGGTTCTTGGTTCTCCAGGCTTTACAGGGAGTGCCTCTCTCATGGCCTGGGTCTCACACGTGTCAAGGCATTGGATAGACACTTTCATAACTCTGTGCCACCTTCCCTACAGCACATCTCGTAGGCTGTACAAAATGTAGGTGAAATTTTTTGTGGCTGGGCTGATATCCTAATCTGTCCACTGGAAGACTTTCTGGTTACAGGAGAAGACTCAATATACTACTAGGAAACTAAGCTGGGGTCACCCCTCATCGCTTCCTAGTAGTTTCCATTGCACTAGGGTTCCAGGTTTCCAGCTTGTCCCAGAGATACCCACTAATTCTAATTTATTCCCCCAGTACTCTCTTCGGTTGTCCTCCCAATCTGGTTCATCCTTTTCCCATCCCTTCCCTCCATTTAGACCACATCCTTAACTACACCCACCACAATACAGCTGAGAAAGATGTCTCTTCTATCCCCCCATCACAGAAAGACACCTGCATCTTGAGCCCTCTTTGTTACATAGTTTCCTGGGTCTGTGGACTGTAGCATACTTGTTCTTTATTTTAAAAGTAATTTCATCATTTAAGTAAGTTCATATTATATCTGTCTTCTTGTTCCATTTATATGCCTGGATGGAACAAGATGTTTATTTTAAAAGTTTTAGAATATTTTAGCATGGAAATGTAAAATATTTTCTTTATCGATTCTTCAGTTGAAGGACTTTAGGATGCTTCTAGCTATTAGCAATAAAGTTTGTATGAACACAGTTTATCAAATGATGACTCATATGCATGCCATTGCAATACCAATGTGTTATGTTCTGAAGCTTGTTGTACACGTTTGCATTTCCAGCAGCAATGGATAATGTTCTCCTTGCTCTACGTCCCTGTTAGCATAAGCTATCACTTTTGTTAGGTTTTAGCAATTCTGACAGGTAAGATGGAATCACAAATTCATTTCATTTGTATTTTGCTGATGACTAAGGATGTCGAACTTTTCTCCAAGTTCATTTCTTTAAGTGAAAGAATTCTGTTGAGAATTCCGTTTGATCTGTATTGTTAGTCCATGTCCCCCCAGCCTTTGAACATGTCCAGTGGAGATGCAAAGCATGGAGAGTTTGACTGAGCTCACCCATATTCCTAGCTTTGAAACAATGAATGCTCCAGCAGTTGGAAAGTACAGTCCGAGATGTAAAAATACCAAAGTTTTAATTTCTTGTCTTTCTGGAAGTTGTTACCACCTGAAACTTCAAGTTTTCAAGAAAGAACCCTAAACAGTAACCAAGCTACAAAACATTTCAATTTCAATGATATTCAGTCTGTTGATATGCATGTACTAATGTGACACAAATAGTGTGGGAGTAACCAACAGACAAGACTTGACTTAAGATTCACTCCCTGAGATGGACCTCATTCCTGACACTGCTTGGCTGACCAGGGACCTGAGACCAGATAGTTCATAAACCTAGAGTAAAGCTTAATATGACTGTTCTAGAAAAGAAATATTAGAAAATGATTCCCAAAGATCTGTTATACTCACAGACCAGTGCCTTGTTTAACCAAATTTAGAGAAGCTTCCTCCTCAAGCACATCAGAGACATACTGAGGCCCATAAGCAGACACTATGTAGAGTAAGACACTTGGAGCACAGTCCTAAATTGGAGAAGTGGCCTCATGTACCCATTCTTAAACCAGGATTATCTCCAATTGATAACACCTTGCAATTTAGTTTAGTTTTTTCTAAGGGAGTCTCTAAAGAAACAAACTCCTTTTAGGTACAGTCCTCATGTTCATCAGCAAATGGCCAACAAAAAAATGAATCCATTTACAAATATGGAGGAGGTTTCTGGTCTCATAATGTCCTATCACAACTTTTTGTAATTAACTTTTAATATTTTATTATTATTTAAATATTGAATTATTCAATTTTTATTCTGCATCTTTTTCTTTTTTAATTTGGCTTCTTGCCTTAGCACAGAAACTTTGAACCTTGCCCATGCTGTATCATGAATTAGCACATGTACAATTAATATGTTCACCTATAGCAGACCATTTGTGCAGTTTGGATTTCTGATTTTCATTCTTTGGGGTATTTATACATCTTTAGATGAGCAAAGTCATGTTAGTTGTATTTATATTTTTGAAGAACTGGCAAAGTATTACTGAAAGTAGGTAATGCATTCCACATGCGCCCTAGAAATGTGCCAGGATTTTATGATTCCCCATCCTCCCTAATACTTGGAATATCTGCATGTAAAAATGTAGCCATTTCAATGAGAATTGAATTGTTTCCACTGACTACAGTATTACCACTTCTCAAGTTTTGTTTGAAGTTTACTGAAAGGTAATGTTGAACATTATTACATGCAACTTATTAGTGATGTCTATACATTATTTACAAAAATAGCTATTTAAAAGTATTACCTTTTATAATATCAGCCTGTCATACAATCATTTTAAATGATATGTTTAACTTTTTAATTTTTAGACAACTTTGAATAAACTTAAAATAATTTATCAAGAATATCCATATTTTTCAGATATTTTCTTTCATATTTAGACTGCATTTTAGACAATGAAAAACAAATTAATAATTTATTAAAACCAATAATTAAAATAAACACAACATTGTAAACATCAGAAAGAATAAAATGCTATTTTTCTATTTCTCGGGGGAGGTGTAGTCTGGCTGTGGGGTTGGAACTGCTGTTGGATTGAAATCAGCAGCTGATCATGAGGGGCAGGAATAGCAGCTCAGTATAGGAGAGACTCCAATTGATGATCACAGGTGACAGGGCCATTCTCTAAATAGGAAGGCCCACTGTAGCAAGCAGGAGATGACAGACAGATACATTGTATCTACAGACACAGGGAGACACAGGTTCCACAGCTGCTATCAGCTGTGCTGGCTGAACTGCTGCTGCCACATATGGCTGCAACTATTCATAAACCCCAGAACCTTCTGGAGGTTTCTATGCCCTACAGCTCTGGGGCACAAGTTGGTTCTGGCTCCAGAGTGGTTCTTTTCTTTGCTGATTTACACCCATTCAATCTCTAGATTTGAAGAAGTATGTCTCCCCAGATCTGAGTCTTCCTCATCTTTGACCTGGGAATCCTTGGCATGTTCTTCCTCCAACTGTGTCAGCAGCTTCTTGACGTGAACACTAAGATCACAGTGGGGCATGTACACACTCAAGTAGGCCTTCAAGTATTTCAGAGGCAACAGATCTGATGTGTCACAAAAGTCCTCAGGGTTCTTGTCTATCCATGTTTCCAGGAAGCTACAGAGGGTGTTCTTTACTTGTTCATCCTCCTCAGAATCAGCTGTGAAGTATGAATACCTAGAGAAGACCAGACAGAATGTTACCTGTAAAGTGGCAGGCCCCTCTCCTAATAAGAGCAATTCTGTCTGCTCTCAGAATTATTAGTTAATGTGTATCCAATAGGTGCTTTCAATGTATCTGTGCAAAGTTTGTACACACACATCCCTATGCAGACATATCCTTGTTACATGTATTATTGGAATATCCTTTATGGATCTCCACATGGTCATGTCTCTACTGCATACTCCAATATGTGTAGAACCTACTTTATATAGAGAGAAGTGCATTCACCAAGGGCTCAAAAACATTGACTGAGGGATTAAGTGCGTTTTCAAGCTAGAAGAGTTGGCTGTATTCATTTTCTGGTCTCAACTCTAGACATCCCAATCACATGGGCCATGCATCCGAGAAGAAATTTTTGAATGCATGCTACTGTATCTTGACAATTCTGGAGAAAATGAAAAGACTGAGACAGAGCCAGATCCGGGGATGGAGATGGAGAAGAAGCAGAGAGAGATAGGGATAGAGACAGAGGAGAAAAGGAGAGGAAGAGAGAGACAGAGAGGCAGAGACGGAGAGACACAGAGAGACAGAGACAGAGAGAGAAAGACAGAGAGAGAAATTCCTAGAAATGACTGGAGGATTTGAGAACTATGGGCATGGAGAAGAGCCTCACCTCAGGAACAGCAGATCCAGTACCTGTAGGGTGGTGGCAAATCTTCTGTATGTGGACAGAAAGGCAGGGACAAAGCTGGGGTCCCCTTTCTGCAGAGAAGGCACCAAGTTGTTCACCAGCTTAACCACAGTCCCTGAACTGATGTCTGAGTCTCTACAGGGCTTTCTCATGTCCTGTGTGTCAGAAGAGCTCTTCCCCTGAGGAAAGATCGAGGTCAAAGTTTCAAATCTGCAACATTCTGATTGGTTCTCCTCATTCCAAGGTTCCCTGAATTATTTCTATGCCCAAAACCCAGAGACAACAGAGTGGTTACCTGGTCTATGTGGTCCTGTCCTTGGCTGGCTTTGGTCAAAATTTTTCCCCTTTGGGAAAATGGCCACAGTCGTTGAAGACAAGAGCGAAACCTGTGCCTCCAGACACCTACATGGCCTTCCCTGTTGTCTTTCTTGAGGCCTGAACCTCGAGTAGTCCGAAGACGGAAAGAGAACATCCTGCCCTCTCTACTGTCTCTGACCAGTGAGCCTATAGTCCTTGCTCTAACCAGTGGGTTGCCTGGTTACCAGGATTTTCCTTTGTTAGGTCATGGCCATGAGGGCGATTCTATAACTGTCACTACTTTAACAGCACTTTATTAAAGGGCTCCTAGTTTCTTTCCCACTTCCCAGGTTCACAAGTCTACACAGGTATACATGTGTTTTCTACCCTACTGCTCCCAGAGATATCTGTATATAAACAGCATCTCAGCTTTGTAACCAGAGTCCCTCCTTTTGAACTGCATCTGTAACTCCCATCAAAGCTCTGGCCTAACTAGCCCAATCTACCATCAACCCTAGGCATGATTTCTTGCTTTTACATGACTTGTATGTGTTCTGTGTGGAATGAGATCACATGCATGCCTGTGACAGCCAGCAGCCCCACAGTGTCAGTGTGCCTGCATAGGATTGTCTTTCCCAGAGTCAGTTTCCACCACCATGGATTAAGACTTGTTTAGGGCTTAAGCACAGAGGTGTGCAGCTCTCTGTAAACAGCTGGCTCGCCCACTTTCACCACCTTATGAGATGGAAGCAACCCCCTAGCAATCTTTCAGGAGGGGTTCATCCTCTGTTGTGTCTTTTCTGAATTCCAGCTTGAATCCTTGTCCTGACTCTGTACAATGATGGCCTGTGACTTGTCACCTACAGAAAAACGTTCTGCTCCCTTAATAGCATGTTTTCATGGTGCTTGTCACAGCAACCAAGTGAAATGGGAACACTACTCTTTTTCTGCCCCTGCCCTATGTAATGTGGCTACCAACCTGTTCCCTAGTTCCTCAGCTTCCTCACTCACTGGTATTCCATCTCTTCCTCTATAACTGTCTTTTCTTTTTCTGCTGCTCCCAGTGGTGAGTGCAAATCATTCACCGTTCTTCCCCCAAGCAGCTCTGTCCTTCATACAGAGTATGTGAGTCAGTGTTAGCTCCAGTGACCAGGGGAGTCCCTGTCATGTGCATGTGCTCAGAATTCCATGGAACTCCAGAATGGTCACCAGTTTTATTGTTAATTACTATCTTGTTTCCCTTGTCAAAATGAATTGCAGTTGTGTTTCTTCCCCCTTTATCTTCTGTGTAATATCTTCTCAGTTTCTTTTTTCTCATTTCCCCAATTTTGCTGTATCTCCTGCATGTTCACATGCATATGCATATTAGTTCCTATCAGTACATTCAAAGGCATGTATATGAGATCACTCTTATGTACATTATATGCACTTGTACACGTGTGCCTAGGTGTAAGTACATGTGCATGTTTCAAGTGCATGCAGAAGTTACATGTGTATGAGCATGCATGGATGCTTACATACATCATACATGACTGCATGCCTTCTTGGTTTTCTGACTATGTATTTGTGTGTGTGTGTGTGTGTGTGTGTGTGTGTGTGTATGTGCGTGTGTGTGTGTGCACATGCGTGTGTGTGTGTGCGTGTGCGTGTGTGTGTGCGTGTGCATTTGTGTGTGTGTGCGTGTGTGCGTGCGTGCGTGTGTGTGTGTGTGTGTGTGTGTGTGTGTGTGTGTGTGTTAGTAGACTGTAACATCCTGTCACTGGTTAAGGTAAAAGCCAGAATTCCTTAAAATGACTTGGTACACTAATAATAGTGGGAACAACCTCCTTTCAATGGAACCGACTTCCACATCCAGGTCTTGAGCTGCATCTTCTGTTAAGACAAAGTAAAAGATGATAGATGAATTCTGGAGCTTTTGGTGGCTGTATGTCTACAAGTGGGTGAGTTGTATCTATTGGTAATGGGAGCCCCTGCTCTAAGTTCAAAGGATACATCTTTGAAGAGGCCAATTTCATTTGATAAGTTGGAAATTATCAAGACATGAAAAGCCTATGAGGAGAAGGATGATGGGACATGAAGATCATGTCCCGAGAATCTAGGAGGCTGATCATGTCCCCAAGATGAAGCCATAAAACTCCCATAGCTTCCTTACAGCAGCACAGGCATGGATCAGGTAGAGGCACCAGTGCACTAAAATTTATACATATAATTGTGATAGTAGAGCAGGGGAAGATTAAATATTACCACTGACCTAGCAAGATTCGGAGTTAAAAACTTCGACTGTAGGACAGAGAGTCCATTGGAGCAGCCATAGAGTTAACAAAATTGTGAACTTCTAAGATGGCTGGCTTCTTTTCATTGCCTTGACTGCATAACACTTGGTAGATTAATACAAAGGACTGGCAAAGCTTTTCTTTATCAGTAGCTGCTCAACATCCCAACTTCCTGCTGCTCTCGAGCCTGAAAAAGTTCAATTCTTGATTAAGACCTGTTTATGTGAATGCTATACACCAATCACCCATTTTGTCATTTTTCAAGCTGATCAACCATAAAAGAGGGTAGGAAACTTCTGAAAAAGTCAAATACCAGAAGTGGAAAAAACATTAGAGTTTGTGTTCTTGAATGCCTCCTCTGCTCTCATTCTCTGTGTGTATCTCTGTGTGTCTGTCTCCCACTCTGTCTCTCTGTCTTGGTCTCTATCTCTAGAAATCTCCGTCTCTTTCTCTCTGTCTCTTTCTGTCTCTCTCTGTCTCTCCCTGTCTCTCTCTTTCCCTTTCACTCCCCCTCCCCTCCCCCTCCTCCCCCTCCCTCTCCAGAGAGAGAGAGAATGTATTTCCTCATAATAATACAAGCTTTTCTTTCATTCTTGATTCTATTTTGTGTTCTGTGATGATATATATTACAATCAAGATTGTTCCAGCCTTGTAAACCTTTTCTTTCAAAATTGTATTTATTTTACATCATGACTAATCCCCTACTTCTTCTCCTAATCCCTCCACAGCTCCATTCTCATCTCCTGCTCCTCCACCATTCATCTGCAGAAAAGAGCAGGCCTCCCAAGAATGTTAACCAGCCATGGCTTATCCCTTTAAGACTTGGCACCTCCACTTGTATTAATGGAAGAGGAGGCAACAATGTTAGGGGAGAACATCTCATGGACAGTCAACAGAGTCAGAGACAGCCCCACTCCCACTGTTAATAGTTCCACAAGAAGATGGATCTTCACAACTGTTACACAGGAGCTGATGGCCCAGGTCAGTCCCATGTAGGCTACGTGGTCCCCATGTAGTCTCCTTGGTTGGCTGGCAATTCAGTCCTTGTATCCTATGGGATTAGGTCGGCTAAATGCTTTTTGTTTTTTGAGGTCTTCTTCAACTCTGTAGCTCCTACAATTCTTCCACCTCTTCATAAAATTTCTCCAACTCTACCTAATTTCGGGCTGTGTGTCTTTGCATTTGTTTCCATCATTTTCTAAGTGAAGCCTCTCTAATGACAATTGGGGTAGGACCAATCTTTGAGTATAGCAGAATATTATTAGAAATCATTTCATTGGCATTTTTCTATTCATTTTTCTATCCTGTCTCTGTGCCCATCTGTTTCTCTGGTATTTCCAGCCTCTGGTTCTTGGTACTCTAGGCTTTGCAAGGGCTGGACACACTCATGGCATGGGTCTCAAATGTGTCAAGGCATTGGATAGACACTTTCACAATTTCTGTGTCACCTTTACTACAACACATCTTGTAGGCTGTACAAAATATAGGTGAAATGTTTTACACCAGGGCTGATTTTCTAATCTGTCCACTGGAAATCTTTATGGTTACAAATGACTCAATATCCCAAACTACTAGGAATCTAAGCTGGGGTCACCCTCATAGATCTTATCCCAGAGATTACCCACCCCAATTCTAACTTATTCTCCCAGGACTCTCTTCCATTGTCTTCCCCATCTGATTCCTCCTTTTCCCATCCCCTCCCTTCCTTTAGACCACTCCCCTAACTGGACCCTACTCCAATACAGCCAATGTGTCTATTCTATTTCCACTTCACAGTGAGAAGCATGTGTCTGCATCTTGGGCACTCCTTGTTACTTAGCCTCTCTGTGTCTGTCGATTGTAACATGGTTATTCTTTTCTTTAAAAGTAGTTTCCCTCTTTTCTTGCAGTGGTGGTGGCTGTGCAGTAGTGCCCTTACTCTGAACTGTGGGCAGAGGAATCAGGGTTAGGACTGGGGGACAGACACTTTGATGTGTTCAAATATAAGTCAAGGGCGGAAAAATGTAGTGCAATAAAACTGGTAAGTTGGAGAAGCAGAATTATACTCCAAGGAAGCACCATCAACATCACCACCACCACCAGAAGCTGCAGGAGCAGCAGCCACCTCCACTAAAACCTGCAAATGGACAGTATTCCAGCAGCCAGAATGAAGGCTTGACTATTGACTTGAAGAATTTTAGGAGAGAGACCTTTACCCAATGTAGCCATCTCTTTGTGGGCAATCTTCCTCCTGACATTACTGAGGAAGAAATGAGGAAACTTTTGGAGAAATATGGAAAAGCATGAGAAGTTTTCACTTATGAGAAAAAAGGCTTTTACTTTCTTCTCTTCGAATCAGGAACCCTAACGGAAATTGCCAAAGTGGAGCTGGACAATTCGCCTCTCTGTGCAAAGCAACTGCAAGCGCTCTTTCCTTGTCATAGTGCAATCCTTACAGTCCACAGCCTTCCTCAGTATGTGTCCAGTGAACTGCTTGAAGAAGCTTTCTCTGTGTTTGTCCAGGTGGACAGGGCTGCGGTCATTGTAAATGACTGAAGAAGGCCCTGAGGGAAAGGCATTTTGGGTTCTCATTGAAGCCAGCTTCTCAGAAAGCTCTGGGCAGATGCAGTGAAGGCTCATTCTTGCTAACCACATTTCCTCAGCCTGTCACTGTAGAGCCTATGGACTGGTTAGATAATGAAGAGAGACTTCCAGAGAAGCTGATTATAAATAAGACACAATTTCACAAGGAGAGAGAACAGTCACCCAGATTCGCACAGCCTGGGTCCTGTGAGTATGAGTGTGGTGTGCACTGGAAGGCGCTCACTGAGATGGAGAAGCAACAGCAGGACCAAGTGGACCAGAAGATCAAGGAGGCTTGTGAGAGGCTGGAGATGGAGATGGAGGCAACACACCATGGGCACCAGGTTACGCTAATGAGGAAGGAGTTGATGAGACATCAATAAGAGCTTTGAAAAATGGAGGAGCTGCATAACCAAGAGGTTCAGAAATGAAAGCAGTTAGAACTGAGGCATGAGGAATGAGATGCAGAAACAGGAAGAAATGATGTGACAGGAGCAGGAAGGATACAAGGGAACCTTCCCTGATGCGAGAGAACAAGAGATAAGGATGGGCCCAATGGCTATGGGAGGTGCTATGGGCGTAAACAAGAGAGGCTCCACGCCCCCTACTCCTGTGCCACCTGGCACTCCAGTGCCTCCAGCATCTTCCACTATGGTGCCAGATGGAAGGAACCCTTGGATTGACCCCACCAACAACTGAACAATTTGGCCAAGCTGCTAAAATGGAAGGAATTGTAGCAGTTGGTGGAACTCCTCCTACATTCAACTGTTCAGCTCTATGAGTTGAATTTGCTCCAAATAAATGCTGCCGATATTAGATAAAGTTGCATTGTCTAGTTTCCTGCAGCGCTTAAAAGAGGGGCCCTTTTTTGGACTAGCTAGAATTCTACCCTGGAAAAGTGTTAGGGGTTCTTCCCAATAGATAGGTCTTCCCTGCTTATATTATTCTAGGGAGTATCCTTGAAGGCAAGGGGCAAGGGAGGTGTGGTATTGCGTTATCAAGTGTGTCTGGTGCATTCCTGAAGTATATTGAGGGTTGAGGCCCTGGAGAACTATTGGATATGGACTCAGAGCCTCACTAATCTTGATCATTCTCTCTCTCTCTCTCTCTCTCTCTCTCTCTCTCTCTCTCTCTCACACACACACACACACACACACACATACACACATACCCGCGTGCCCACACACACGTTAAATTTTCATCTTTATTCCCCTCAACCCCAGAGACACTGCCTTACCTACCATAAAGCCTAAATGTCCTCTGATGACCCAATGACCCAGCCCAAATCCTCCATGCACTCCCAGGGGGGAATTCAGACAAATGTCCACAGAGGTTACAGCATACATATGGATCTGTTATATCTCAATATGACCCCTTGATGTGCTAAGGAAGACATTTTCTCCTGAGAGTTTGAGTTTAGTATATTTTAAAAAAATTTGTGTGAACTTGCCTTCATCTTCTTGGGTAAGGACTACACTTTTGTGTCTCTGCTATTGTTGTTCACAGCTTTTCTTGATAGGCCTAGCAAGCCTGGGACAGAGTTGCTGTGTGTTGAAAGTCTGACAGTAGCTCTTAGTCTGGCCTATATTAGGTACTTACGCTGTGCATTTTTATTGGTATACAATGGTTTGTTCCTGATACCTTCAATTTGAAATTTTTTCTGAGAAATGGAGCAGTAATGCAGCATCACCTTATTAAAATACATTTAAATCCTTAAAAAAGTAATTTCTACTTATAAGTGAGTTCATATCTTGTTTGTCTTCTTGTTCCACCATTTGCCTGAATAGAACAAGGCGTTGATTTTAACAGCTGTATAATACTCCACTGTGCAAATGTAAAACATTTCCTTTATCCTTTCTTCTGTTGAAGGTCATTAGGTTGTTTCCATTACCAGTAAGTTTTGTATGGTTATAGTTTATCAAGTGACCTTCTAACATGTTTGTCCTTAGGAGAAACCAACATGTCTCTTTCAAAGTGGCTGTACAAGTTTGCACTTCCAACAAAAATGGAAGTGTTCCCCTTCTTCTGCATCCTCGCTAACATGACATCACTTGTGATTTTACTGTACCAATCAGAAAGGAAAGATGGAATCTCAGAGTCATTTTATTTGCATTTCCCTGATGAGCTAAGGATGGTGAACATTTCTCTTAGTGCATTTCTTTAAGGGAAAGTTTCCATTGAGAATTCTGTTTAGATATACATTTTTGGTCCGTGTCCCCCCAGCCTTTGGGGATGTCCACTGGAGAGGCAAAACATGGAGAGTTTGACTGGGCTCATCACAGTAGCTCACACTGAGACAGTGGATGCTCTAGGAGTGGAAAGTGCACTCTGAGATGGGAGAAAGCCAAAGGTGAGAGTCCTTAGCTTTCAGGTATTTTCTGCCCTAGAAAACTCTGCATGACTCATTGATAAGTGGCTATTAGCCCAAATGCTTGAATTACCCTAGATGCCTAGAACACATGAAACTCAAGACGCATGATCAAAATGTGAAGGCTTCACTCCTTCTTTAAAAGGGGAACAAGAATACCCTTGGCAGGGAATAGAGAGGCAAAGATTAAAACAGAGACAGAAGGAACACCCATTCAGAGCCTGCCCCACATGTGGCCCATACATATACAGCCATCCAATTAGAGAAGATGGATGAAGCAAAGAAGTGCAGGCCGACAGGAGCTGGATGTAGATCTCTCCTGAGAGACACAGCCAGAATACAGCAAATACAGAGGCGAATGCCAGCAGCAAACCACTGAACTGAGAACAGGACCCCCGTTGAAGGAATCAGAGAAAGAACTGGAAGAGCTTGAAGGGGCTCGAGACCCCACATGAACAAAAATGCCAAGCAACCAGAGCTTCCAGGGACTAAGCCACTACCTAAAGACTATACATGGACTGACCCTGGACTCTGACCTCATAGGTAGCAATGAATATCCTAGTAAGAGCACCAGTAGAAGGGGAAGCCCTTGGTCCTGCTAAGACTGAACCTCCAGTGAACGAGATTGTTGGGGGGAGGGTGGCAATGGGGGGAGGATGGGGAGGGGAACACCCATAAAGAAGGGGAGGGGGAGGGATTAGGGGGATGTTTGCCCGGAAACCGGGAAAGGGAATAACACTCGAAATGTAAATAAGAAATGCTCAAAAAAAAAAAAAAAAACAAAAAAAAAAAAAACAAAAACTCGGCATGTTTCCAAGAAAAACATAAATGCTAACCATACTACAGAACCTTTGACTTACAATGGTGTGAGGTCTGTGAGATATGCATGTACTACTGTGACACAAATATTGTGAGAGTAACAGACAGATATCTGACTCGATTTAATATTAACTCCCTGAGATGGACCCTATACCTCACACTTCCTTGCTGACCAAGAACCTAAGATTAGATAGTTCAGAGACCTGGGCAAAACCTAAATAGCCCTGTTCTACAAAAGAAAGAGTTAAAAACGTGACTCCTAATGATCTATGATACTCGTAGATGAGTGCCTTGCTCAATCATTGTCAGAGAAGCTTCTCCTGAAGCAGATCACAGGACATACTGAGACCCATAGCCAGACCTTATGCAGAGGGAGACACCTTGGAACACTCAGTCCTAAATTGGAGAAGTGGCCTCATGCACCCATCCTTAACCCAGGATTATGTCCACTTGATACCCACTTGTATTTGAAAATTTAGTTTTCTCTAAGACATTCTCTAGGGAAAAACACTTCATTTTAGTGCAGTCCTCATTTTCAGTACACAAGGCCAATAGAAAATGAACCCATTTCCATCTGTGAAGAACTCTCCTGGTCTCATAATGTCCTATCAGGACTTTTTTTTAATTTACTTTTTATATTTCATTATTATTTATATAATGAATTTTTCTTTTACTATACACACTTTTTGTATACATTATGTTTTAATGGAAATCCTGTGCATCTTTGTTTTTTATGCCTATTCATAGCTGTGGACAAAGGGTTTCTCAGGTCCTCTCCCTGGCTGAAATGCTGATGGCAGTTGCTGTCTTCTGGGGAGGGACAATCATTTTGGATATGACCAGTGGTAGACTGATTATAATTGTGTACTATGTCAGTGGCAGCATAACTATTCCTACAGGATCCATACTTATTGGATACAGAGTGTAAAGAAAATAGTAATAATAATCATCAATTAGTATCATAAATAAACAAACAAACAAACAAACAAACAAACAAACCAAACAACCAGAAAGGAGACTGTTTGGGAAGTCTGGGATGAGTGGATGGGAGGTGATGAGGGGTGGATAGAATCAACAGCCTTTGTATACTTGTAGAGATTTTTTTTTTCATTTGAAAAGCACATTTCTACCTGTTAAAAACCTTCTTCTACCCAAACTACTAGAGGCAAACTTTTAGATTTCTGTTTTCATAGATCTATTCCTTAAGAAAATTTTTGCCTAATTCTAGACTTTTATTTGGCTTCTTGGCTTAACTGAGTGACTTCGAAAATTGTCCATGTAATCTTGAATTAGCACATATTACAATTAGTCTGTTTATCAACTGCAGACCATTTTGACTGTTTGGATTTCTGTTATTTGTACTTGGGGAGATTTATACATCATTAGAGAAGCAAAGTCATAATAGTGGTATTTATATTTTTGAAGAACTGACAAAGTATATCAGAAATTAGGTAACACATTCTACCTGTGCCCTAGTAATATGCCATGATTCTATCATATCACATCATGGCCAACACTTGGGATTTATGTGTGTTAAAGTATAGCCAATTAAGTGTGAACTGAATTATTATCACAGGACTGAAGTTTATTGAATGATAATTTTAAGCATTAGGGCATATGCTTTATTAGTCATGCATATACCTTTTTTAGAAAAATGACTATTTAAATCTTTTACCTGTTGTAATTTAAGCACAATATTTAATTATTTTAAATGCTTATGTTTATCTTTTTAATTATTTCTGCTCAAAAGAGAACTTTGAAAAAAACTGAAAACAAACACTAACAGTTTATTAAAACCCATACTTAAGTCAGAAAGGGTAAGAAGGCTATTTCTTAGGAGGGGAAGGCTGGCTGTGGGGTTGGAACTGCTACTGGATTGAAATCAGCAGATGATTATGAGGGGCAGAAACAGCAGCACAGGTATAGGACAGACTCAAATTGATGACCACAGGTGACAGGGCCATTCTCTCAATAGGTAGGCCCAGTGTAGCAAGCAGGAGATGACTGAAAATCACTGTATCTACTAACATGCTGAAACACAGGTTCCACAGCTGCTCACGGGTGTGCTGGCTAAACGGCTGCTGCCACATCTGGCTGCAGGTATGCATGGGCCACAAAATCTTCTGGAGGTTTTTGTGCTCTCCAGATCTGTGCACAAGTTGGATCTGGCTCCAGAGTGACTCAGTTCCCTGCGCATTTATACCCATTCAATCCATGGTACTGAGGATGTGTGTCTCCCCAGATCTGAGTCTTCCTCATCTTTGGCCTGGGAATCCTTAGCATGTTCTTCCTCCAACTGTGTCAGCAGCCTCTTGACATGGACACTAAGATCACAGTGGTGCATGTACACACTCAAGTAGGACTTTTTATATTTCAGAGTGCACACATCTAATGGGTCACAAAAGTCCTCAGGGTTCTTGTTCATCCATGTTTCCAGGAATCTACAGACTGTGTTCATTACTTGTTCATCTTCTTCAGAATAAGGGCCGAAGTTTGCATACCTAGAGAAGACAAGACAGAACGTCACCTGTAAATTCCTAGGACACCTACCTAATACTGGCATTTCTGGCTGCTCAAAGAATTATGAGTTCACCTGGACACAGTGAGTGCATTCAATATATCTTTGCGAAAGTTGAGCACATGTATCTCTATTCAGACATCTCAGTGGTCACATGGTCACCTGTATTACACTAACTATATCTCAACTTTGGATACATCATTATAGGATATTCCAATATTTCCTGAACCTTCATTACATATGGGAGAATTACAATCACCAAGTCCTCAGAAATATTGAGAGCAGAATGAAGTATTTTTTCAAGGTAGAGGGGATATGTACATCTATTTTAGGGTGAGTCTCAAGCTTTGACAGCCCACTTACTTGGATCAAGACCGGGAGAAGAAATTTCTTACTTCATGCTGCTGGATCCTGACAATTATCTACCCAATAAGCAGTTGAAGAGATTGGAGAGAGAGAGAGGAGAGAGAGAGAGAGAGAGAGAGAGAGAGAGAGAGAGAGAGAGAGGGAGCGAGAGACAGAGAGAGAGACAGAGAGACAGAGAGAGAGAGACAGAGAGAGACAGAGAGAGAGACAGAGAGACAGATACACACATACACAGAGAGAGAGAGACAGAGACAGACAGACAGACGGACAGAGACAGACAGACAGAGACAGGGACAGAGAGACAGACACACATACACAGAGAGAGATAGAGATAGAGACAGACAGACAGACAGAAAGAGAAAGACAGAGACAGACACACACATACACAGAGAGAGACAGAGAGACAGAGACAGAGACAGAGACCCAGAATCATCAAGATGATCTGTCAACTATGGCCTTAGAAATTTACACTCACCTCAGGAACAGCAGGTCAAGTACCTGTAGGGGGTGTCAAATCTTCTATATATGAACAGAAAGGCAGAGTCAAAGGTGTCACCTTACGGCAGAGAAGGCACCAGGTTGTTCACCAGCTTAACCACAGCCTCTGCACTGATGTGTGAGTGTCTGCAGGTCTCCCTCAGGTCCTGTGTGGCAGAAGCATTCTCACCCTGAGGAAAGATCAAGGGCACGGTTTCAAAAGGACACATGTCTGCAACATTCTGATTGCTTCTTCTTATCAATTATTACTCTGCTAAACAGAGAGAAAAACCAGAGTGGTTACCTGGTCTGTGTGGTTCTAGCCTTGGTTGGCCTTGGTCAAGGTTTTTTCCTTTCAGGAAAATGGCCACAGGTTTTGAAGGCAAGAGTGAACCCTAGTCCTCCAGAAACCATTATAGCCTTCGCTGTTGTCTTTCTTGTAGCCTCGAGTAGTTCGAAGACAGCAAGAGAACAGCTTGCCCTCTCTACTGTCTCTGACAAGTGAGCCTACAGTTCTTGCTCTAAGCACTGTTTTACCTGCAATGTTAGGTCATTTTCAACAGGGTGATTCCATTACTGTCCCTTCTTCAACAGGACTTTCCTTAAAGGCTCCCATGTCCCCTCTCATTTCCTAGGTGCACCAATTGACACAAGTATACATGTTTCCCACTCCACTGTTCTGAGAGGTATCTCCATATAGACAGTACCTCAGTTTTGCAAGCTGAGTCCCTACTGTTAAGCTGCATCTGTAACCATAATCACAAATTCAGCCCTAATTATCCCAATCCCTTTATGTGACCTTGCATGTTTTTTTCTGTGTGTAATGAGAGCATATGCATACCTGGGACAGCAAGCAGTCCCACCATGTCAGTGTTCTTGCATAGGACTTGTCTTATCCAGAGTTAGTTTTCACCTGCACAATCATCTTAGGACTTAATACCAGAGCCTTGCTGCTCTCTTTAAACAGTTAACTCGGCCATATTCACCAGCATATATGATGGAAGCTGGAACCCTAGGTGTCTTTCAGAGGGGTTCATCTCCATTGCTCCTTATTTCAATTCCTGCTTGTGTCCTTGTCCTGAGTCTCTCCAGAGATGGACTGTGAATTGTCACCTGCAAGAAAACTTTCTCTTCTCTTAGTAGCATTTAGTTCTGGTGCTATCTACAGCAACTTAATGGAAATCAAACACCACTCTATCCCTTGTCCTCATCCCACATTATTTGGCAGCCAACCTCTTCTGTAGTTCCTCATCTCCCTCACTCTCTTGCATCCCACCTCTTCCTCTATACTCTGTTTTCTTTTTCTGTTGTTCCCAGTAGTGTTTGCTCTAAAGCCATTCATTGTTCATCCCCTAGCCACCTCTCTCCTTCTCACAGAGTGTCCGGGTCAATCTTTATCAAGCCAAGTATCTGAAGCATCCAAGTCATGTGCATGTGTTGGGACTTCTGTGTTACTCCAGAGTGGGGTTCATTTTATAGTTAATGAATATCTTGTCTCCTGTCAAATTGAAGAGCAGATGTGCTCATCTTTCTTTACTCTTCTTTGCTATGTCTACACAGTTCCTTTTTCCCATTCCCCACAAGTTTTATATGCTTGCCTTCACATTTCAATGCATGTGTTCAAATACCAGTCAGCAAGTGCCAGGGCATGCTAGTGCACACATCTTTAAATATATTAAGTGCATCTATATGTAAATGCCTGCATGCATGTATGCACGTATATGGCAGAGTTTACATGTGAGTATGTATGTATGCATGCCTTTGTGATTGCATTTGCGTGTGGTATTTGTCTGTGTATTTATAGACTAGCTTTCCTCTTACTGGTTAGTGAAAAGCCAGTTCTCTGTAAAACGGATTAGTTATGCATGCACAATAGTAGGAAATTACTCTTCTTTCTACGAATGCTAGTTCTAAAGCAGGGTGCTGAGCTAGATCCCCTGTGACAAAAGGGAGAATAGATAAACACTGGATTCTTGGTGGCTATATGATGGCAACTAAGTGGTGCATTCAATTTATTGATAATGGGAACAGAGACATCTCAGTTCAGAGGATACATCTTAGATTAGACCAGGTCTTCTTGATAGTTTACAAATTATCAAGACATCCACAGTCTACAAGGAGAAGGGAATTCTCACCCCCCACAACTGTCTAAGAGGCTGAGCATGTCACCAAAAACTGCAGCCATAAAACTTTCATAGATGCCCTATAGTGGCAGAGACAGGACTCAGGTAGAGGGTCCACCCTTCTAATCTTCATAAATTTAATTGTGATAGCAAAGGAGAAGAAGATTTAAAAAGCAACATTCACACAGAAGAATTAGGACTTAAAGAAACTCAGTGATAGGAGGAAAGATCATAAGAAGGACCATATAGTTAATAAGAACGGTGGACCTCAAAGATGGCTGCCTTCTTTTACACTATCCTGCAATAATACTTGGTAGTTTTAAACAGTGCCTGGTACTGATTTTCTCCATCAATAGCACCACTTTACCCCCACCCCCCTGCTGCTTCTGGGCCTCAACTAGTTGAAGGACTGATCAGGACATGTTTCTGCCAAAACTGTAAGGCAATCACCATTTTGTCTTTTTCTAAAAACTGACCCATCCTAAAATAGGAGCAGAAAACCTCTTAAAGATGCTTACAAACACCAGCCTTGTAGAAGACACTAGACTTTTATATTCCTGATCGCCTCATCTTCTCTGGAGCAGGCTGCCCTCTACTCTGTCTCTGTTCTCTCTCTCTCTAACACATTCTCTCTCTCTCTCTCTCTCTCTCTCTCTCTCTCTCTCTCTCTCTCTGTCTCCCTCCCTCCCTCCCCCCCTCCCTCCTCCTCCTCCCCCCATCTCTCTGAGTGCTTCCTTTTTATCATTCTGTCTTCATTGTTTTCTTTGCTGATATGTGATATAATCAAGAATTTCCTGCCTTGTAATACTTTTAAATATTTATTTTATATCCTGACCACAGTCCCTCTCCTTCTCCTCTTACTTCCTTCCCTACATCTACCCCCATCTCCTCCTCTTTCTCCTCTATTCATCTTCAGAAAAGGGCAGGCCTCCTGTGTATATCAACAAGCCATGACTTATCAACTCTCAGTCAGACTAGGCACCTCCTCTTCTATTAAGGCTAAACAAGGCAGCCGAGTAAGGGGAAAGGCTCCCCAAGACAGGCAACAGAGTCAGAGACAGTTCTTCTGTTCCCACTGTTAAGAGTTCAACAAGTAGGTGAAGCTACACAACTGTAGCGCATGTGCGGAAGGCCTACGTCAGTGTCAAACATGCGCCCTGGTTGACAGTTCAGTCCCTGTGAGCCCCTATAGTTCAGATTTGTTACTTCTGTGGGTTTTCTTATGTTCTTGATCCCTCTACCTCCTCCAATTCTTCCTCTACCTCTTCCATGGGATTCTCCAAGCTCTACCTAATGTTTGGCTGTGGGTCTGCCCATCTGCGAAGGTCTATGTATGGGACACAGTAGACAGGAATCCTTTACCTGGCCATTGGATGGAGAAAGTCTTGTGGTGCTTGACCATACATAAAATGACCAATGTATTACAGCTCTTCCTGTAAAAGCTGGAGCAAAGGCAGACTACTGGCCCTCCTCAACTTATTGGCAGGTAGTGAGAAATGGTGGGCATCTAGGGGCCAAAGTCAGGGCCACAGAGCAAGATGTTTTTGTGGTCAAGTGTAGTCACCTATGTGGTTGGGCCTGGTTGAGGTTCAGGGAGAGAAAACTCTTCCCTGGAGTGTTATTGCTCAATAAGTCAGACACCATAAGATGGTTCATTGTCGATAGGACCTCATAAACATTTGGGGGTGGGGTGGGATCTAGAGGCAGATGCTTTCTATTGGGTCCATCTGAGATCTTAGGGATGCCTCATCTGGAAGGACTTCAGATGTTGTCCCTAAGTGACTGACTGTCACAATCCTCTCAATGGGATGTCATGGTCACTTGTTCTAGGACAGGAACATGATCAGGAGTAGATTTAAACACCTCATTACGCGAATTGCCAGGGTTCCTGAATCTGTTGGACAATCTCTGGTACATTTAGAAAATAGTGCACCCAGCTATTAAAAAGAATGACTTCATGAAATTTGCAGGCAAATGGGTGGAACTAGAAAATAACATCCTGAGTGAGGTCACCCAGACACAAAAGAACACACAGCATGTACTCACTGATAAGTGGATATTAGCCCAAAAGCTCAGAATACCCACGATACAATCCACAAACCATATGGAGCTTAAGAAGAAGGAAAACCAAAGTGTGGATGTTTCAATCCTATATAGAAGGGGGAACAAAGTAATCACAGGAGGAACAGGTAGAGAGGGAGCTGGGAAGGAAAGGAGAAAGGGAGAGAAAATGTGCAGTAGGGTCAGATATTGAAAGGGACAGGAGAGAAGTACAGATGGTCAGGAAATCAAATAGAAATATATAGAAGTTGAAGATGTGGAATTGGGGGTTGCCACTAACAAGTCCCAGATGCTAGGAAAATGTAAAGCTCCCAAGACCCAATGAGGATGACTTTAGCTGAAATTGGCAACAAAGGGGAGATAAGAACCTGTAGAGACCATCTCCCGTAGATGGGCACAATCCCGTTGAGGGATGGGGCCACCTATCCATCTCAAAATTGTAAACCCAGAAGTGTTCTTGTCCAAAGGAGAGAGAGACAAAAATGAACAGAAACCAAAGGAGAGGCCAACCAGAGACCACCCCACCTAGGAACCCATCTAATCTGCAGACACCAAACCCAGACACTCTTGCTGATGCCAAGAAACGCTTGCTGACAGGAGCCTCCTATGGCTGTTTCCTCAGAGGTTCTACCAGCACCTAACCAATACAAATGCAGAGTCTTACAACCAACTATAGGACTGAGCCCAGGGTCCACAATGGAAGAGATATGGTAAGGACTTTGGCAGTGAATGGGATTGCAACTCCATAGGAAGAACAATATCAACTAACTGGAAAGCCCAGAGCTCCCAGAGAGTAAAGCACCAACCAAAGAGTATACTTAGAGGGACTTACGCCTGCAGCCCCATATGTAGTAGAAGATGGCCTTATCTGACATCATTGGGAGAGGAGGCCCTTTTGGTCCTGTAGAAGCTTGATGCCCTAGCATAGGGGGATAATAGAGCAGTGAGGGGGGAATGGGTAAGTGCGTGGAGTATCACCTTCATAGAGGCAAAGGGCAGGGAAGAGAGGAGAGATGGGATGGGGTGTTGTGGAGGGGTAACTGGGAAGGGGGATATCATTTGAAATATACATGAATAAAATGATTGACTAAAAAAATAGAAAATCTGTTTTCCCAATTATCAAGGAGACTTGGCCTCTTCAAGGATACAGCCTTTAAACTTACAGGTCGCTGTTATCATTACCAATAGACTGAACTCACCAGCTAGTTTAGTTGTATGCAAACAGACAACAAGAATCCTAGAGTTTATCTTTTCACCCTTTTGTCACAGGTGATGCGGTTCAGTACTCTGATTTGCAACTAAGTTCCTAAGAAAGAGAGTTCCCACTATTGTGTATGTATCTAGTTAGTTTTTAAGGGCTCTGTTTTTACACACACACACACACACACACACACACACACACACACACACACACACACACACACACGACCTTCTAAGTCAACAAGATCACATTAACTCAAGGTGACTGAGGCAGCATGCACAGGGCCTTCCTGAGTCTGCACCAGATGGGGTCCTAAAGCTAAAAGGTGAAGTGGACTCACGCACATATCCTTAACCCAGGGTTTTCTCTAATTGATAACCACATGAAATTTCAAGTTCAGTTTTCTCTTAGGGAAGTCTCTGGGGAAACAAATTACTCTTGAGTGCAGTCCACATGCTTAGCAGCAGATGGTCAACAGAAAACGAATCCATTGACCTCTTTGGAAGCTCCTGGTCTGTTTTTATTCTATTCATCCTTCATGCATATACTATGGCTTCCAGGTTAGTGTTTCTATGGGATTCCTGTGCATCTATGTTTTTTGTGCCTATTCCTGGCTGCAAGGAGGAAATTCTGAGGTTTCTACCCCTAGCTGAAGTGCTAGTTGAGTTGTTGTCATCTGGAGAGCAAGAATTACTTTGATTTGAGGATATGACCAGTGGAACACTGACTTATTTACTAGTAAGTGACCACATAACCTATTCCTACATGAACCATAATAATTGGACCAGGTTTTTAAATAAAATAAAAATAATAAATAAATAAATAAATAAACAAACAAATAAATAAATTCCAGGAAGGAGTCTGGTTGGCAAGTCATTGAATGAGTAGACGTGAGGTTATGAGGTGTGGATAAAATCAAAATACATTGTATACTTGTAGAAAATGTTTTCTTCATTTGAAAAGCACAATCTTACCTGTTAAGCAGCTTAAGTCACTGGAAGCCACCGTTCAGCTCTCTGTCTGCATAGATCTATTTATTAAGGAAATGTTTGCCTAATTCTAGAATTATACTTGGCTTTTTGGCTTAGCAAAATAACTTTAAAACTTGCCTGTGCTGTTGTATGCACTAGCACATACTACAATTAATCTCTTAATCAATTTCAGAACATGTATGCTGTTTCGATTCTGACTTTAATTCTTTTGGGGATGTACATTTCATTACAAGAGCAGAGTTATCATCATTCTATTTAACTTTTTGAAGAATTGGCAAATTATTTCAGACAGTAGGTAAGCCATAATTCTGTGATGCCACATTTTTTCCAACACTTGGAATTTCTGTGTTTAAGAGTATAGACAACTTGAATTAGTAAATTAAAGTAGTACCACTCCTCACCTTTAGTTATAGTTTACAGACAAATAATACTATAGAACATTAGTTCATGTGCTTTATTGGTCATGTATATATCTTCTTTGGAGCAATGACTATTTAGGTCTTCTACCTGTTATAATTAAATCATAAAAATTAATCATTGTGCTTATATTTATTTTATAATTATTTTTTGCTCATAAGAGCTATTTAAATAATCATAAAATAACATATATCAAATAGCACATTCATAATTTGCAGGTATTTTCTCTCATTAGATTGGTTTTGTTTTAGATAATTAAAAACCCTAACAAAGTATTAACACCAACACAACATTGAACGGATCAGAAGAGTGTGCTGGAGGGAAAACAAGGGAGATTCTGTAGGGTGGGAGAACAGGAGCTGTCTGCAGTTCAGATGTGGGGTAGACTCAAATAGTGCCTGGGGGGTGGGCAGGGCCATTCTCTAAGTAGGTAGACACACTGAAGCAAGGGTTCAGTACATGAAAGATACACTGTATCTATAGACAGGCTAAGACACAGGTGTCACAGTTGCTCTCTGGCCTGCTGCCTGGACTGGTGCTGGTACATCTAGCTGCAGTTACACATGTGTCACAGCATCTTCTGGTGACTTTTGTACTCTCTAGCTCTGCTGCTCAAGTTGGTTCTGGCTTCAGAGTGTCTGTTTTCACTACTGGTTAATACCCTTCAAACTCTGGCTGTGAGGATGTGTCGCTCCCCATATCTAAGTCTTCCTCATCTTTGGCATATGGAATGTTGTACTGATCGGTCTGCAACTGGATCAGGAGCTTATTGACATGGACAATGAGATCTGAATCTGGCATGTTCATACTCAAGAATGTCTTCAGGTATTTTAGAGGGAGCAGGTCTGAGTAATCCCAAAAGTCCTCAGGGTTCTTGTCCATCCATGTTTTCAGGAAGCTACAGAAGGTGTTCTTCACTTGTTCATCCTCTTCATTATTAGAGCTGAAGTATTCATAGCTAGAGAAGACCAGAAAGAATGTCACCTGTATTGTCCCATGCCCCCCATCTTAAAGACATCTAGGGGACATGGTGATTTCTGGAAAGGAATGGAGTCTAAATCCTGAAAGTTCTATTTTCTTCCAGAATTATTAGTTCACCTGCACACAGTAGTTGCTTTAAATATATTTGTGTAAAGGGTGAACACAAACATCTCTATCCAGACCTCTCAGTGGTCACAGGGTCTCTGAGATTATCCTTTCATGAGTCTTTACTTTGGATACATCTCTGGTGGGTACTCCAATATTTCTAGAACCTCTCTTACACATAGAACTGCTTTGACCAAGACCTCAAAAATATTGGGTGAGGAATAAAGCAGTTTTTCAAGGTATATGGGATAGCTACGCCCATTTTAGGGTCTTAGTTCTGGACAGCCCACTCCCTTGGACCAAGCCTTTGAGAAGCACTTTTATATTTCATGCTTCTGGATCCTGACAATTCTCTAGACAATAAATAGGCACGCACACACACACACAAACACTATCAGAGAGAGAGAGAGAGAGAGAGAGAGAGAGAGAGAGAGAGAGAGAGAGAGAGAGAGAGAGAGAGAGATTCCAGAAACAACAAGAAGATCTGACACCTCTGGGCTTAGGGTAGGCACTCACCGCTTACACAGCAGATTCAGCACCTGCAGCGGGGTGGCAAACCTTCTGTATGTGGAGAGAAAAGCAGGGACAAAGAAGGGGTCCCCACCCTGCAGGGAAGGCACCAAGTGGTCCACCAGCTTTTGCAATGTGTCTGCACTTATCCTTGACTCTCTACAACGCTCCCTCTGGTCTTCTGAGACAGATGCATTCTCACCCTGATGAGAGATCAAAGTGGATGATTCAAACATTCACTCTCATTGGGTGCTATCATTCCATGTTTTCCTGAATTATTACACTGCCAATACAGAGAACAAAACGTTCCCAATTTCAGAGTGGTTACCTGGCTTTTGCGCTTTGCCTTCTTTCGGGTACATGGCCAGAGCTGTTGAAGGTAAGAGTAAACCCTGTGACTGCAGCTACAGCCACAGCCTTTTCTGTTCTTTTTCTTGTGGCCTGTGACTTGAGTAGTCTGAAAACAGCAAGAAAACATCCTGCTTCCTCTAGGGTCTCAGACAAGGGAGCCTGGTCGGCTGGCTCTAAGCAGTTGACTGTGTGGTTACCAAGGTTCTACATTGTTAGGTCATTGTCAAGGGGACGTCACATTACTATTCCTTCATCAATGGGGCTTTCTTAAAAGACTCCTATGTCCCCTCCCACCTCCAAGGTTCACAAATAGACACAGCTACAGAGGTGTTTCGCATTCCACTGCTCCCAAGAGATGTCTGGATGTAGTCAGCACATGAGCTTAGCAATCTGAGTCCTGAATGTCAAACTGCATCAGTAAACCTAATTCTATTCTCAACCCTAATTAGCCCATTGGACCATAAACCCTATCTATGTTATCTTGCTTCTATGTGACCTTGTGTGTGTGTTTAGTGTGGAATGAGATCATATGCACGCCTGTGACAGCCAGCAGCCCCACAATGTCAGCGTGCCTACATAGGAGTTGTCCTTCCCGGAATCAGTTTACCACCATGATTATTTAAGGGCTTACGCCCAGTGGTTTGCAGCTCTCTGTACACAACCAGCCCAGCCACACCCACCAGCTCAGGAGATGGGACCTGCACTGGCTCAGAATGGAATCATCTTCCTTTGCTTGTTCTTTAAATCCTTGTTTAAGTCCTTGTCCTAATTCTCCAGTGATGGACTGTGATCTGTCTCCTACATGAAAACTTTCCCTTCCCTTAGTAGCATTTAGTCTTGGTGCTTATCACAACAACCGAATGAAACTCGAACGCCACACTTTCTCTGTCCCCATGCTGTATTATGTGGCAGCCAACCTCTTCTCTAGTTCCTCATCTCCCACACTTGCTGGTATTCTATCTCTTTGTCTATCCTCTGCGATTTCTCTTTTTGCTGTTCCCTGTGGTGTTTGCTACAAAGTTATTCACTGTTCATCCCCTGGTCACTCCCTCCTTCACAGTGTCTGGGTCACTGTTGAGCAAGCCAGTGATCTGAGGAATCCAAGTCATGTACATGTGTTGGAACTTAACCTGGTATTCCAGAGTGTGGCAGGGTAGTTTTATAGTTTATTAACATGTCTCCTTTGTCAAAATGAAATATTCATTCTTCTTTATTCATTTTGCAATGTTTTTATGGTTTCTTTTATTCCCCAGTCCGTATAAAGTATGCATGCATGCATGCATGCCTGTGAGAATGCATGTACATGCAAGTGACTGCCAGTGTGTGTGAGGGGCATATGCCTTAATACATGGTTACATGAGTGTGTCTGCGGGTGTGACCCTGTGTGCATGTGTGTGCGTGTGCTATTTTCAGGCTTCCTTCCTCCATCCCTCCCTCCATCCCTCACTACCTCTCTCCCTCCCTCCTTCCCTCACTACCTCTCTCCCTCCCTCCATCCCTCACTACCTCTCTCCCTCCCTCTATCCCCTCTCTGTTTCCCCATAAAAATCAAAGTTTTTCTTCATCACTTGATTTTGTCTAGTGTTTTCCATTCTGTTTGTGTTAGACCTCAAGATTTTTCCTGCCTTTTAATTCTTTTTTATTGGATATTTTTAATTTATATTTCAGAAGTTATTCCTTTTCCTGGTTTCCCTCAAAGAGTCCCTATCCCATCCTCCTGTGCCTTATTCTATGAGGGTGTTTCCCTTACCCAACCACCTCCCTTCCTGCCTCTCCACCCCACATTCCCCTACAATGGGGGTTCCAACCTTGGCAGGACCAAGGGCTTCTCCTTCCTTTGGTGCCCAACCAGGTCATCCTCTGCTACATATGCAGCTGGAGCCATGGGTCTGTCCATCTGTACTCTTTGGGTAGTGGTTTAGTCCCTGGGAGCTATGGTTGGTTGGTATGATTGTTCTTATGGGGTTGCAAGCTCCTTCAACTCCTTCAATCCTTTCTCTAACTCCTCCAATGCAGACCCCATTCTCAGTTCAGTGGTTGACTGTGAGCATCCGTCTCTGTATTTGTCACACTCTGACTGAGAGCCTCTCAGGAGATAGCTCTATCAGGCTCCTGTCAGCATATACTTCTTCGCTTCATCACTATTGTCTAGTTTTGGTGGCTGTATATATATGGGCTGGATCCTCAGATGGGGCAGGCTCTGAATTGCTATTACTGCAGTCTCTGCTCTAAACTTTTCCTCCATATCTCCTCCTATGAATAATTTTGTTCCCCCTTTTAAGAAGAACTGAAGCATCCATACTTTGGTCCTCCTACTTCTTGAGCTTCCTGTGGTTTATGGATTATATCTTGGGTAATTCGAGCTTTTGGGCTAATATCCACTTATCAGTGAGTGTATAATATGTGGGTTTTTTCATGATTGGGTTACCTCACTCATGATGGTATTTTCTAGTTCCATCCATTTGCCTATGAATTTCATGAAGTCATTGTTTTTGATAGCCAAATAGTATTCCATTGTGTAGATGTACCACATTTTCTATATCCATTCCTCTATTGAAGGGCCTCTGGGTTCTTTCCAGCTTCTGGATATTATAAATAAGGCTGCTATGAACATAATGGAGTATGTGTCTCTGTTGTATCTTGGAGCACTATTTGAGTATATGCCCAGGAGTGGTTCCTTAGTACTATGTTCAGTTTTCTGAAGAACCTCCAGACTGGTTTCCAAAGTGGTTGTAGTTGCTTGCAATCCCACCAACAATGGAAGAGTGTTCCTCTTTCTCCATACCCTCACCAGCATCTGTTGTCACCTGAGTTTTTGATCTTAGTCATTCTGATTGGCATGAGGTATAATCTCAGGGTTGTTTTGATTTGCATTTCCCTGATTTCTTTAGGTACTTCTCAGCCATTTGATAATCCTCAGCTGAGATTTCTTTGTTTAGCTCTGTATCCCATTTTTAATAGGGTTATTTGACTCTCTGGAGCCTAACTTCTTGAGTTCTTTGTATATATTGGATATTAGCCCTCTATCAGATGTAGGATTGGTAAAGCTCTTTTCCCAATCTGTTAATTGCCATTTTGTCCTAATGAGAGTATCCTTTGCCGTACAGAAGCTTTGCAGTTTTATGAGGTCCCATTGTCCTTTCTTGATCTTAGAGCATAAGCCATTGGTGTTTCGTTCAGGAAATTTTCCCCAGTGCCCATGTGTTGGAGGCTCTTCCCCACTTTTTCTTCTATTAGTTTGAGTGTCTCTGGTTTGATATGGAGGTCCTTGATCCACTTGGACTTAACTTTGTACAGGACTTAAACTTTGTACAATTTGCATTCTTCTTCATGGTGACCTCCAGTTGAACCAGCACCATTTGTTGAAAATGCTATTTTTTTTCCACTGAATGGTTTTAGGTCCTTTGTCAAAGATCAAGTGACCATAGGTGTGTGGGTTCATTTCTGGGTCTTCAATTCTATTCCATTGATCTACCTGCCTGTCTGTGTAACAATACCATTACAGTTTTTATCACTATTGCTCTGTACTACTGCTTGAGGTCAGGGATGGTGATTCTCCCGGAAGTTCTTTTATTGTTGATGATAGTTTTCAATATCCTGTGTTTTTTGTTATTCTAAATGAATTTGCAAATTGCTCTTTCTAACTCTATGAGGAATGGAGATGGAATTTGATATGGATTGCATTGAATCTGTAGATTGCTTTTGACAAAATGACCATTTTTACTGTATTAATCCTGCCAATCCATTACCCTGGGAGTTCTTTCCATCTTCTGAGATCGTCTTCAGTTTGTTTCTTCAGAGATTTGAAGTTCTTATCATACAGATCTTTCACTTGCTTGGTTAGAGTATTTTATGTTATTTCGGACTATTGTGAAGGGTGTCATTTCTCTAATTTCTTTCTCAGTCTATTTATCCTTTGAGTGAAGGAAGGCTACTGATTTGTTTGAGTTAATTTTATACCCAGCAACTTTGTTGAAGTTGTTTATCAGGCTTAGTATTTCTCTGGTGGAACTTTTTGGGTCACTTAAGTATACTCTCATATCATCTGCAGATAGTGATATTTTGACTTCTTCCTTTCCAGTTTGTATTCTTTTGAACCCCCTTTTTTGTCTGATTACTCTGGCTAGGACTTCCAGTACTATGTTGACTATTAGAAAGACAGTGGGATGCCTTGCCTAGTCCCTGATTTTAGTGGGATTGATTTAAGTTTCTCTCCATTTAGTTTGATGTTGGTTACTGGTTTGCTATATATTATTTTAGGTATGGGCCTTGAATTCCTGATCTTTATAAGACTTTTAACATGAAGAGGTGTTGAGTTTTGTTAAATGCTTTCTCAGCATCTAATGAGATGGTCATGTGGATTTTTTTTTTTTTGAGTTCACATAGTGGATTACATTGATGGATTTCTATATATTGAACCACCCTTGCATCCCTGGGATGAAGCCTACTTGATCATGATGAATAAGCATTTTGATGTGTTCTTGGATTAGAGTTGCAAGAATTTTATTGAGTGATTTTGCATTTATTTTCATAAGGGAAATTAGTCTCAAGTTATCTTTCTTCATTGGGTCTTTGTGTGATTTAGGTATAAGCATAATTTTGGATCCACAGAAGGAGTTGGATAATGCTCCCTTCTGTTTCTGTTGTGTGGAGCAGTTTTGACAGTATTGGTATGAGGCCTTTTATGAAGGTCTGATAGAATTCTACACTAAACCCATCTGGTCCTGGCCTCCTATTTGGTTGGGAGACTTTTAATAACTGCTTCTATTTCTTTAGGAGTTACAGGGTTGTTTAACTCATTTATCTGATCCTGATTTAACTTTGGTACCTGGTATCTGTCTAGGAAATTTTCCATTTCCTCCAGACTTTCCAGTTTTGTTGAATATAGGCTTTTGTAGTAGGATCAGATGATTTTTTGAATTTCCTCAAATTCTGTTATGTCTCCCTTTTCATTCCTGATTTTGTTAATTTGGATATACTCTCTGTGTCCTCGGGTTAGTTGGCCAAGGGTTTATCTATCTTGTTGATTTTCTCAAAGAACCAGCTCCTGGTTTTGTTGGTTCTTTTTATAGTCTTTTTTGTTTCTACTTGGTTGATTTCAGCCCTGAGTTTGAGTATTTCCTGCTTTCTACTCCTCTTGGATGTATTTGCTTCTTTTTGTTCTGGAGCTTTTAGGTGTTCTGTCAAGAAGCTGACATATGCTCTCTCCAGTTTCTTTTTGGAGGCACTCAGAGCTAACCATTTTTCTCTTAGCACTTCTTCCACTGTCTCCCTTAAAATTGGGAATGCTGTGCCTTTATTTTCATTAAATTATTAAAAGTCTGTAATTTCTTTCTTTCTTTCTTTCTTCCTTCCTTTCTTTCTTTCTTTCCTTCTTTCTTTCTTTCCTTCTTTCTTCCTTTCTTTCTTTCTTCCTTCCTTTCTTCCTTTCTTTCTTTCTTTCTTCCTTTCTTTCTTCCTTTCTTTCTTTCTTTCTTTCTTTCTTTCTTTCTTTCATGACCAAGTTATCATTGAGTAGGGGGTTGTTCAACTTCTATGTATATGTGGGCTTTCTGTTGTTATTGAAGACTGGCCTTAGTCTGGGGTGATCTGATAGGATGCATGGGATTGTTTCAATCTTCTTGTGTACATTGAAGCCTGTTTTGTGAACAATTATATAGTCAGTTTTTGAGAAGGTACCATAAGGTGCTGAGAAGAAGGTATATTCTTCTGTTTTAGGATGAAATGTTCTATAAATATCTGTTAAATCCATTTGGTTCATAACTTCTATTAGTTTCTCTATGCCTCTAATTTCTATTTCCATGATTCGCCCATTGATGAGAGTGGGGTGTTGAAATCTCCCACTATTTTTGTGTGATGTGCAATGTGTGCTTTGAGCTTTAGTAAGGTTTCTTTTATTAATGAAGGTGTCCTTGCATTTGGCGCATAGATATTAAGGATTGAGAGTTCAACTTTATGGATTTTTTCCTTTGATGAATATGAAGTGTCCTTACTTATCTTTTTGATAACTTTTGGTTGAATGTTGATTTTATTTGATATTAAAATGGCTACTCCAGCTTGTTTCTTGGGACTATTTGCTTGGAAAATTGTTTCCCAGCATTTTATTCTGAGGTAGTGCCTGACAAAGGTATGTTGTCACTAAGGTATGTTTCCTGTATGCAGCAAAATGCTGGGTCTTCTTTCACCATCCAATCTCTTATTCTATGTCTTTTTATTGGGGAGTTGAGTCCATTGATGTTAAGAGATATTAAGGAATAGTGATTCTTTTTTCCTGTTATTTTTCATGTTAGAGGTGGAACTATGTTTGTATGCTATCTTCTTTTGGGTTCGTTTCAAGGAGATTACTTTCTTGCTTTTTCTAGGGTGTAGTTTCCCTCTTTGTGTTGGAATTTTCCAACAATTACCCTTTGTAGGGTTGGATTTGTAGAAAGATATTTTGTAAATTTGGATTTGTCATGGAATATCTTGGTTTCTGTTAGTCCTTTCTTGTCCAATTGTGCTGCTTTGAACTGGCAGTACAACCTGAAACCATGTTACAACATTGTATGCCACCAAGTATCCTTAACTTTTCCCTGATTTTAGTTTAACTTTTGCCATTGCCTGTCTTAAAAGCATACAGGGAGGAATATATTGTACTTCACTAAATTCCTTTACATGCCTGTTTATTTCTGTGTACTTTTTAGAATCACAGAAGTTAGGGCTGGAGTGATGGTTCAACAGTTAAGAATTTTCTGTTTCTGAAGAGGATTGACGTTCAGGTCTTAGTACCCATGTCAGGTCAAATGTTAGTCTAGCTCTGAGGGATCCAATGCTGTCTTCTAGTCTCTAATGGCACTAGTACTCATGTACATACATACACACATACATAAATAAAACATACACACATACACTTACATACACACACGCACACACACACATACTCAAAAAAAACAATTTAAATCTTTAAGGAAATAATGTAAAAGTATGTTTTTCTATTTTTTACATTAATTGAAAATATTATTTCCCTGCATTCATTTATACAATACAATACAAATGGTGCATTGTATTGATAGGTTTTCTTATGTTAAACTATTCTTGCATTTCTAGGACAAGTCCCAGTTGCCTCAGTATATAATCCTTTTAATGTTCTTAGATACTTAGAATGTTGTATATTGAAAGCATTTTCAATCTATGGCAGGCAAAAGTTCTACTGTGAGTGCACAATGCACTATTTTTTTATTTGTTTGTTTTTTATTTTATGACAAGGACTCCTTTGTAGCCCAGATTAGCCACAAACTCTTGATAGTCCTGAGTTTGTCTCCTGGAGTGATGTAAATCATCCTGAAGGGTTTTGTAATTGTGAGATTCCTCTCCTGAATTCCTTTGGTTTTGTTATGATGGTTTTTATTATATATGAGAGTGTGTATGTATGTATGTATGTATGTATGTATGTATGTATGTACATGCATGAATGCTGGTACCTATGGAAGCTAGATTACATTATTGGTATTTTCTAACTTTTCAGTGGGATTTCTTATTTTACCAAATGCTCTGCTTAAGAGTGTTTTGTTTAATTTTCATCCATTTGTGGCTTTTTAAAATAAAAGCTGTCTAATACTTACTAATATTTAGCTAGTCTGTTGAGGTAATGTGATGGTTTGCATATGCTTGGCCCAGGGAGTGGAATGTAATGGTTTGCATATACTTGGCCCAGGGAGTGGCACTATTAGAATGTGTGGCCTTGTTGGAGGAAGTGTGTCACTGTGGGGTGGGCTTGGAGACCCGCCTTCTAGATGCCTAGGGATGCTCAGTATGTTTCTGGCTTCCTTCAGGGGAAGATGTAGAACTCAGCTCCTCCTACACTGTGCTTGCCTGGATGCTGCAATGCTGCCATGCTCTGCCTTGATGATAATGGACTGAACCTCTGAACCTGTAAGCCAGCCCCAATTAAATGTTGTCTTTTGTAAAACTCATGTAGGTCATGGTGTCTGTTGACAGCAATAAGACCCTAACTGCTACAGGTAACAATACCTTTTAATTCAGTAGATTCAATTTGTGGAGAAATATAGTATCTATTCTCGACAATATTCAATGAACACTTGGAAATGGGTCTTCTGCTGCTTTTAGCCTGAATGTTTTACTTGTCATTTTAATTGATTTATAGTATTGTTAACATCCTCTGTGTCTTTATTTACCTTCAGTCTTTATGTCATACTCACCATTAAAAGTGGTGTATTGAAGTTTGCAAGCATTATTGCCAACTGAGCTCTCACCTCCTCTGTTTTCTGATTTGCTTCATTGTTGTTGATCTTCTGTGATTTGGTGCATGCATTTTGTAATCATTATAAATTGTTGATAAATTGACTCTTTAAAAGACATATGATGCACTTCTTTGTCTCATGCAGTAGTATTTTACTTAGAAGTTGATTATATTTGGAATTAGCACAGAGACTCTAAGACTCATTTAGCTGGCATTTGCATATAACATATTTCCCATCCTGTCACTTTGAACATATTTATGCCTGTCTTTGTCTATTTTCTACTTCTAAAACAAAATAGAATGAAATAAGTTGTACTTTTTTGTATATTTTTGTATGGTTCTGGTAAGTGGAGTGTCCAAGACTGAGGAGATGTCATTTGCTTGGGATCTTATTGTGTCACCCTGTGCAAAGAGATGAAAATATTTATTGAACAAATATTTGAAAGCAATAGATCGTATTTGAAGTAACATTCCCATTTATAATTAGTATTATCTGTTCATGAGGGTGGAGTCCTAATCCAGATTACTCTGTAAAGGTGTTAATTCTAACAATGTGGTAGCAACTGAGTTCTCCAGTGGATTCTTTTTAGCCCCAGGTTAAAAATGTGCCCTTACAGCCCTCCCTAATTTGTGTCCTTACCGTAGATTTCTTTCTTCCCTAATACCTCACACTCAACATCTCCTAGCACCAAGTCGAAGGACAAAGAACAGTTTTATCTATCTCAGATACAACTGCAATTTACTTGTGAAGGAAAACCATGTAGAGTAGTAACAGATTGCCCTGTGCTGTATGTCTCTGAGATCTCCCTCATCAATAATGCGCAGGGAGATATTATCCCTGTTACCGATCACTTTTATTTCTCTTAATTCTTGTCACTGAATTCCATATAGATTTTTGATAGCTCATCATTTTGTTAAAACCTTCTTCCTAGTATCCTGCACCCCCATGTTTGTTTTAACTGTACTTCCTCTCCCCTAGTGGCTTTATTCCCAAGTACTTTTTTCTAATTATGTCTCTATAATTGTACTTCAAAGTTAAGCATACAGAAGAGTCAAAACTAGATCCACATATGAGAGAGATCATGTTGCACTTGTCTTTCTGCTACTGGGTGACATTACTCAGTATAATTTTTTCTAGCCGCATTTCCCCATACATTTTAATTTTGTTTTTCTTTACTGCTAAGTAATATTGCATTGTCTATTTCTCTGGCACTTCTCCTATATATCCATTAGTTCATGTGCATCTAAGTTGATTCTGTTTCCTAGAGTTGTGAAAAAAACAGCAATGAATATGGATCCACTACTATTGCTGTAGAATGCACAATACTTTCACTTGTATACAAAGGTCATATGGGCTCTAGGCTTTTTGGATGAACCACCCTACTGATTTCCACAAGTGGTTGTCTGACATTCTCCACTGTGATTTGTAGTAATTTATATTTCTGATCATAGCCATTCTGAGTGTGTTGCAATGGAATAGTAATATTGTTTTAACCTGTATATCCCAGGCATTCAAAGGTCTTTAAGACTTTTCAAATTGTTTGTCAGGCATTTGAAATGTTTGAGAACTTCCTGTTCATCTTCAGAGCCAATTTTTTATTTGGATTTTTTCATAATGTGCAAAGATTCGAGTTCTTTGTATGTTCTAGACAGCAATTCTTTGTCATACAGAAGCCTTTCAGTGTCATGAGACCCAGGTTGTTTTTTCTCATTCCCTGCACTGTAGGAACCTGTTAGAAAGTACCTACTGCCACTGTCAGTTGACACAGGCACCCCCTTTATTCCCTAGCAGTTTCTGAGTGACAAGATTTATGCTTAGGTCTTTATTGTTGAGATTGGTGCAAGGTAAGCAATAATGGTCTAGTTTCATTGTTCCTCAGGGTGAAATCCAGGTTTCTCAGAACCATTTGTAAAAGATGTTGTTTCCAATGCATATTTTTAAATTTTTTTTCAAATTACAGAAAGCATGGATTAATGGTATCTGGGTCCTCCATTCTGATGAATTGATTTACATGTCTTTTTTTTAATGCTGGTACATGATGGTTATAATGCCATGGTTCTGTGCTATAGTTTGGAATCAAGTGGTCTGCTACGTCCTGCAGTATTCTTTTTTGTTCGAGATTGCTTTGGCTATCCTTGCTTTTGTACCTCCATTTAAAATTCAGCTTTGCTTTTCTATGTTTCTGAAGACTGGCCTTGGAGTTTGGTTGGGATTGAATTGAATCTGTGGATTGCTTTTGGCAGGATGGCCATTTTCATGAGATTAATTTTTCCAATTCATCGGCATTGGAGGTCTTTACCTTCTATTGTCTTTCTCAGTTTATTTTATAAGTCTCTTAAAGTTTCATTATAAAGGGATCTCATTTCCTTGGTTAGGTTTTTTTCCTGTGTGTGTGTGTGTGTGTGTGTGTGTGTGTGTGTGTGTATGTGTGTGTGTGTGTGTGCATACATAATAGTATCCTTTATTTTTTTTAGTGTATGTATTTGTCATTGGTATATAGTAATTCTAATGATTTTGGGAGTTGATTTTGAAAGCTTGTATTTTGCTGAAAGTGTTTACTTGATATGCGAGCTGATGATGGACAGAGGCTTAGAGTCTCTTACATGGGAAAATTAAGATGCAATTACGTCTTCATTTTCTAATGTGTACCCTGTTTTATTTTGTTCTCTTGTCTTACTGCTTTGGCTAAGCTTCTGGGTACTATATTTGACATGAATAGAGGGAGTGGGAAACCTTGTCTTGTTACCGATCTTAATGGGAACACTGCATTTTTCTCCATTTGACCATATATTGGTTATAGGTTTGTTGCTACAGTCTTTATTACATTTCCATTCCTAGCTTTTCCATAATTTTCATGATGAAGTTGTCTTTTGTTTTATCAAAGATGTTTTCCCTATATAATGAAATGGCCATGTGGTTTCTCCTTTTGGGTCTATTTATGTGATGGATAATATTTATTGATTTATATGTGTAGAACTATCTTTGCATCTCTGGAATGAAGCCTACTTGGTCAATACGTACTATTTTTGTTATGATTTTGAATTCATTTTCATGTATTTTATTGAGATTTGATGCATCTACATTCACTGGGGAAATCAGTCTATAATTTTACTTTATTTTTGAGAACCTCCTATATGAACATTGCTTTTGCATCTCTCTCACCTCTCTCTCCTTTGAAAGTCATCCTATGCTTTTTCTTTCCGCTCCAAATATTTAAGATACCTTCTTTAATTATTATTGTTGGATATATGCACATATATTTACAAATATAGTTATGAAACACATGAACATAAAACCAATTGAGTCTATCACTATTTGCAACCCATGTGCCTATGTATTCTTGGCTGACTGCTTGGGATTGGATAATATATGCAGTTGCATGTTTGAAGGACACTGCCTCCTTGGTCAGTGTCCTTCCTCTCTCAGCAGCCATTGACTACCATAGCCTTTTCTCTAGGGTTAGGACACTGTGGAATTTTACCTGCCTATATTGGCATTTCAACTGGTGTTATGATCATTCCCATCTTATTTAGGCAACCATTGTTGAGATTTTATGGGCTCATTGTTCCTCTCATGTCTAATTTATTCTATAGGACAGCAGATATCCTGAGCTGTTACAACCTTTCTTACCCCCTCTTTTCAGCCCTTTTGGTAGAAGGGGTATAATAAGGCTTACATTGTAGATGTATCAGTTGAATCTGAGAAATTCATTTGACCGGTTGCAGATTTCTGTATTACTATCTGTTGCAAAAAGGTTTTTTTCTTGATGGGTTAGAACTATGCTTATCTGTGAGAATAAAGGTCATTATTTAAAATAAAAGTAAGAATGACACTAACTTAGGAAACTGGCAGTAGTAGGCTCTCCTCTCAAGTTTAAAATCTCTTCAGCCAAGAAAGTTTGCTGGAGTTCACAGTAGCGTGAATCCACTCCTACTGAATGGACCATAATCCCCATTAGATAGCTGTTGGTCACTGCCGAGATGAAATGGCACTACTGCACTGCTGTAAATAACTTGACAGTTTAGTTGCTGCTGTGATTCCTAGGCTTTACAGCTACTCTTATAAGTTGGAGTCTCTCAACTGTAATTCTCTTAGGCTGTAGTTCCACACTGATGACCTTACAGTTAAAGGATTACAGAAACACTCCCCTTGTGGGGAAAGTTCTATGTTATCTAATGATAAATGTTCTTAGATATCTATGATAACTTTGCCCTTACAGTATATCTTGATTAGGCCATCAGGATATCTAATATATCCTTTAACATATACCTGTTGGCTTACATGCCTCCATAGTCTGTATAGTCAATAACCTGTTGATGTCTCCAACACTGACCACTTAGGCTCTCTAAGGTTGAAGCAAACCTGGACCAATGTAAGCCATTGGTAGGAGAGAAGAAGAGTTATATACTGGAATTTGGAGAGCAGAGTTCAGGGACAATGCTAGAGGTGAATGCTAAGGTCCCAAGAGGGCATTTGTAGAATCTTTGACTCCTTAAACTATTTCTAAATTAAAATATTGAGCAATGGCTCAATGTCATGAATAAATGAGAACTTGAGTTCAGACTCCCTACCACCCAGTAAAGCAAGTATCAAGGTGTGTACCAATAATCTCAATACTAGAAAGCAGAGTAAAGAAGGATACCAGAGGTTTCCTGGCTATCCAGTATAGTCAACCATGAGCTTTATGTTCATGGAGAGATACTGTGTAAACATACATACATACATACACATATATATATATATATGCCTAAGTAAATAAATGAGGCTAAAAATAAATAAGTAAAATAATTGGAAATATAGGAAGACATTGAGCTCCATCTGTACACATGCACCATGAAATCCAGTCCACACACAAATAAATAGAAAAATAAATAAGATTTCCAAAATGTGTTCAGGGTCATTTTCCCACTGGTTTAAGGACTATAACACTTTTACATAACAATATGTTTAGTAAGTAGTCAGTTGGTCATATCTTTCATATTATTGTCTTAGCATGCTTTTGTATTGTTTTGATGGTCAGGATAATTTTGAAACTCATTTAGTTTATCCTTCTTTCTTATGCTGATGTGTGAAATGTAAACATTTAAATGCAGAGGTATTCAGACAGTCAATTACAATGATCAAAATAACACAAACCTAGCCACATTCTGGATTAGTTATAAATTTTCCTTAATACCACAGGCAGTTTCTTCAGCTTGTTCTTTAAAAGGAAAACAGAACAAACACACTTTAATGCTGTATGTTCAATTTCAAACACTTTGTCTCATCCTCTTTTACTGTATACAGCCACGTAGCCATGGCATTCCTTGAATAGTTTTCTGTTTAGATTCTTCTGCCGAATATTCTAGTCTATCACTGTTGACTTTTGCTTCCAACGAAGCCTTAGACCCCAGACACAGTTGTTCCAGGATCATGGACAGCTTTTAGTCAATTTCCCAATAATTTCCTATGTCATTTCATCCAAGTCTTCATCACAATGGCTTTTACCATGTACATTTCTGATTGTGCCCACTTAAGCAATCTCTGAGATGTTCTGGACTTCTCTTGAGGTTCTTTTTTTTTTTTCAAGCCCTTAACAGAATTGCTCTTGATGCTCCATTCACAGCTATTGAGGCCTTTCCTGGTCTATTCCTCTAATATCTTCCAGCCTGTAATCATTCATTTCAAAACTGCTTTCTATATTCGCTATTATCTGCAATAGCTCATCTTTTCAGAACCCAATTTCTGTCTTGGTCCATTTTGTGCTACTGTGCCAGCATACTACAGACTTTCTAGTTTGTAGTGAATGCAGATTTAGTTCTTACAGTTATTGAGATTAGACGTATAAGATGAAGCAGTTGACATCTAGAGAAACTTTTTATGTCTTTGCTGTCATCCCAGGACAGAAAGCAGAAAGAAAATAAATAAGTAAAGAAATCAAACTTTAAGTTTCAAGCCCTTTTATACTTGGTATTAATGCATTTACAGGGCAGAGACCTCTTGGCATCATTGCCTCTTGCGGGCAGCACGTGTTAATATATCTGGAATGTATTACACGTGCCTTATTAATATATCTGTAATGTATTGCACATGCCTTGTTAATATATCTGTAATATATTACACGTGCCTTTTTTACTTTGGAGGGAAGGATGCAGTCAAACAATAGCTTTGTTCTTCAGGAAAAATCACATCTCCTGTGGACGGCATTAATTTAGTTGTTTTGAAACTTCTATTTTATTGAGCTTCACAGTTTGATTGGAGAATTTAATCCATTCATGCATATGATATAATCATTAAAATAAAGAATATTTATACTTTCTTACTAGATTTTTATGCCTGTCAGCTCTTTTGTTCTTACTTTTCTTCATTCTATCTGCTTTTGTATTTGCCCAATCTATGTAATATGCTACTTTGATTCTCTTCTCATTTCTTCTTATGTTTATATTTTAGATGTATTTTTAGTGGTTACCGTGGGTTATAATTATGGGTTATTATAGTAGGTTCAAATAGCATCTTAAATTTATAACAATCTGGTATGAACTAATCTCCACATTAATAATAAGCAGAATGTATGCTCCTTGGTCCTTACTAGGTTGTCACAAATTACATTTTTATACATTGTGTTCAATAACACAGATTAATAATTATTTTATTCATTCATCATGCAAATCATGTAAGAATGAATGTTACCTCTGTTAAAAATACATTTCCTTGTGCAGCTTTGAGTTGTTATCTATTATTCTTTTTAATTCCAATGGAAAGACTTGAAATAACCTGGATTTTGGTTAATCAGGCAATATCTTTATTTTGAAGGATGGCTCTTCTGCCTTTTGAATTCTTGCTTGATCTTTCTCTCTTACATTATTGAAAAATGACATTTCATTCTCCTTTTGCTTCTCTCAATATATTTGTTATATTTAAATTGGTTCCTTGTGTTACTAAGGGTTCCTTTTACGTGGTCATCTCCCTATCCCTCCCTACCCCCTCTCCCTCTCCCTCTCCCTCTTCCTTCACCCCCTCTTGCTCTTATTTTTGATGCTTATTTTTTTTAAAAAACTTCATTTCTTTATTTATGTGTAAGAGTATTTTGCTTGCATGCAATGTCTATGCACCAACACTCATGCAGTGCCCACTGAGCTAAAATGAGAGTCTGATCCAGTAGGATTGGGGTTACAGACTGCTGTCTGTCACCAGGTATATGCCACAACCTGAACCTAGGTCAGCAGCAGTCAGTACTATTATCTATAGAGTTATTTCTCTCTAGGCTCCTCTCTTGCTATGTCTAACCAAAAGGGATTTTGACAGTTTGATTAAAATATAACTAACATAGGTCTCTCTGTTAACTCAATGTAGATGTCACTGAACTTCTTGGGTTTACAGATTTGTGTATTTCATAAAATATTAGGAAATTTTTATGATTTAAGACATACTATTTGTCTATCTTCATTTCTCCCTTCTTTTTCTCTGATTCGCTTTATTCATGAGCTCCTTATGACTTATGAACTTTTCCTCATTATTTCTTTCATATTTCTCAGACAAATTAGTATCAACTCTCCTTCCTGTAGTGTATTCAGGTACATTCATTTTTTTTTTTGTTTGTATCTTTCTAATGAAATTTCCCCTTCAGTTTTTATGAACTTCAGTTCCAATATTTCTATAGGGTTTGATTTTTATCTTTCCTTGTTCAGCAACATTCTCAAGCCCCTTCTGACTTCCCGTGCCTGACTGATTTCTTTTACTTCTTTGCACATGGCTTCCTGTCACTTTTTGAATATGTTTCACAGAGTTTTCTTCATGTTTTGTCAGGTAAGGCCAGTGTCTAAGCTTCTTTGAGGATGGTTTATGTCACATTTTTTCTACAGACTTTCTTTAATTTTCTTCTAAAATTTTATTTCAAATTTTTCCTCAATATTTTCTTCAAATAAAAAAATGTTTACTTTTTCACTGTACACCTGCAATTTGTTGGTGCTGTTGTTGGAATTTGAATAGGTAACTGTATGGTACAGGAACCCTGAAAGTCACATCGGCTTTCTCCCCAGATTACTATTTTTAAGTTAATTAAGGATAAAACTATCCATCTGTTCAAGTTTTTATAGATTATTTATTTTTAATTATTATTGTTTAGTATACAGGGTTCTGCATGTATAGATGCCTGCATACCAGAAGAGGGCACCAGATTTCATTTATAGGTGGTTATAAGCCACCATGTAAGTGCTGGGAATAGAACTCAGGATCTGTGAAAGAGCAGCCAGTACTCTTAACCACTGAACCATCTCTCCAACCCTAGTTGTTGTTATGTGTATAAATGCTTTACGAACATTTATATTTGTGTACCACATGTGTGCCTGGTTCCCACAGAAGACAGAAGAGGGCTTTGAATCTCCTGTATTTGTACTTATGGATGACTGAGAGCCACCATATGTGTTATCTTGGAATGCAACCAGGGTCTTCTGCAAGAGCAACAAATTGCCCTTAACCTCAGAGAAGCTCTCCAGCAGCCTTGTTTGAGCATTTCCAAACTATTAATTTTGTATCAACAGTGACTTCCCTTTTGGTTTTGTCACTGTAGCATTTGATCATTCCGTTTGTGTACAGACAGTATTTTGACACAGATTTTCTCACACACTGTTAACACTGAAACAACAAGAACACAACAAATCACCTCTTGCTGACTGTTCAGGCTGGCTTTGTGCCTGGCGTTCCTTCACTGTGACAGTTGCATTCCTGCATGTAGAGCTTGGTCAGCATTGGCCATTTGTCTCTTAGATCTCATTTGAGCATGCATTCTGTTCTGGACATGAACATGGTGCTTTTTCCTTCTCAAACTACCTCGTCAAATTATCTTCCCAGACTTTCCTTCAAATCTCTCAAAATGTACACTAATTAAATGACACTAGTCTGTTTGTGCAAATGAGAACCCTTTATACAGAATCATTTGGTAATCAGGTTGAAAGAATTACAATATTGTGAATGTCTGTGATGTTTTGTCTTCAATTACAAATATTATTGACTATAAAACCCAAGGGGAGAAGTTGTCAGAGCAGTGGGGATGAAGGATATATAAGGTGTGGGTGATATAGGTTTCCTGTGATCACCAACAATGCATAGTTGCCTTTTATATGGCCATGTTCTCTGAGAAATCTGCCAGTTACCTAGAAGAATAATTACAATGACTTCTTTCATTATAAATAGAATGTACCACTGTGCATGTGTTTAAGATCAGTGGAGAATTTCTAAATCAGATGTAAATTTGTTTTGGTATCCTAATGTTGCTTCCAGAATCAGCATCCAAGGATTTATAGAAAGCTATGTTCACTATCCTTTTATCTAAGCATTCCAGACTATGGAATATATTTATACATTGCTTTACAGAGTAGTTTTATAAAAATATATGGCAATGCTAGAAGCAGATGAGAATCTCCTCTGCTATGAATCCTTACCATTATTGTCTATTGTGAAATTCCATTTATACATTAGGGGTTGCTCATTTTCCAGTGAATTTAAAACATAAGAATATTGTAGAATTTAGCAGTTCATTTCATCAGTACATATCCTGAAATACTCTGGAGAAAATTCATGGGCAAATACATACATTAATGTTTAAATCACTACCAACAAACAGGAAGAATTTATACATATGAAGCAGTAAGAGAAATAAAGAGATAGCAGGATAGCCACACAGTACAAATGGCATCAGTAGAAACATGAGAATTATCGTTACAAGTTGTGGTAGGAATAACTATCAGAAATATAATACTAAGCTGTGAAGTAGTCTAGAAAAAAATCAACATTATGATTTTATGTAAAACTCAAGAAGAGCTAATATAGATCTGTTTTTAAGGCAATGTAGATAAATGTCAGAATCTATGAAAACAGAAAGGAATGGTTAGTATAAAATTTTCTGAAAGGGTAAAGAAATGGGTAAGCCACACAAAGGGCTTCTAGAATACTACCTAACTGTCTGTTAAAGCTGAGTGGAAGGCCTGTATGTGTTCATTTTATTATTATCCTTTGGCTGTGCTTCCTGGAGAGTATTATCTACTGCATCAAAACTTCTCCTCCTTCAGGATACACAAAGTTCAAAATATCCCAGGCTGGTTGCCACTGGGGAATCCCAAAGTTGTGAAGGAAATGTGTATGACTTTCTGGCCAAGACATAAAAAAGTGCACATCATCACTAGGAAAAGTTTGTCTGTCTAGTAGAGGATAGAAGTGAGTCAGGACCCAGAGAGATACATACAAGCCTTGTTCTTAGGGTATTTGCTTGAGTTCTATGGGGGTCACAGCTCTGATCATGAGCAAGAAGCCAAGGAGCTATGCAAACGGAGCACAATGGGCATCTGAAATAGAAAACGTTCTCATCAACAGTTTCCATCTGAGTCGTTTTATGAAAATAAGAGCTCTGTAGTTTGTGGACAGTGTCCTGATATTGTTACTGAAAAGTTATGGGTTCAGACTTGTGGCGAGTATTTGGTCTTGACTGACCAGTACCTGAGCTTACCCACTGCAACTCACCTGACATCTCTGAGTGTCAGGATGAAGGAGATTCATAGAAGTGCTCTTGTGGCCTGCGTCTGTGAGCAGGATGTGCAAATAGCTTCTTGCTATAACTCCACTGTTTCACATGAGGTCTAGGTAACTGCATCAGCCTTCCATGAAAGCACAAAAGACGTGACTCCTGTTTGGCCCCTGTCCATCATCTGATCATTTTGCACCTCTCTTGGGTGGCCCCCAACTGTTTCAACATGACCTTTTGGCAGCTATTTTTCTGTCATATCAGCCAAGTCAGAAGATGGAGACAGCATGGATTCTTTGAGTCACTGTTGGAAATGGAAGTCACTGATCTAGTCTGATGCTTTTCAAACTGGATTATGCAGAAATATCAACTGGGTAGCTTGTTAAAACAGACACGTTGGCTTCGTCTCCACAACTTTAGAACCAGCAGGTTATCAGCGGTCCAGGAATTGCCATTTCTGTCAGTTCTCCAAAGAGTCTCATGCTACTAATTACCATAGAAACCTTGATAAACAAATTTGATTTTCTCCAGAGCTCAGAAGTTTGGAGAAACCAAAAACCCTTCCATTATTAAAAGTTTCAGTTCCCAAGCGAGGTGGATGTGTGTTCTACTGGATTCTCCATCTAAGGCTGGCTACCTACTCTTGTAAACCAGTAGTTATTCTGGCATCCACACTAGGCTCTGTCAGGTGTATCAAACAGCAGAAAGTGATAGGAGACATCAGAGAAGGAGTCTGGAATTGGGTTTATTAAAATGGAGCTTTTAATGTAAAATTTATAATTCTCTAAGTCTTGTTCAGGTAGTTTTTTTTTTTATTAACTTGAATATTTCTTATATACATTTCGAGTGTTATTCCTTTCCGGTTTCGGGCAAACATCCCCTCCCCTCCCCTTCTTGATGGGTGTTCCTCCCCATCCTCCCCCTTGCCGCCCCTCCCCCAACAATCACGTTCACTGGGGGTTCAGTCTTAGCAGGACCCAGGGCTTCCCCTTCCACTGGTGCTCTTACTAGGATATTCATTGCTACCTATGAGGTCAGAGTCCAGGGTCAGTCCATGTATAGTCTTTAGGTAGTGGCTTAGTCCCTGGAAGCTCTGGTTGCTTGGCATTGTTGTTCATAAGGGGTCTCGAGCCCCTTCAAGCTCTTCTAGTTCTTTCTGTTCAGGGTAGTTTTGAGGTGACCCTTTGCAGGTGTGTGTGATGGGAAACAGTCCTGAGATCTCCATGGGGGATTCTCAGCTCCAATTTCTTATTATAATGAAGATTGATGGGTAATGGGATCAACTTTGTGCTCAAGGGCCTGCAAGTTTCTTTAGAAATAATTTCTCACCATGTTACATTTGGTCTGTAGGGAGGAGTAGATGCTGCAGGCGGACACACTGGCAGGAAGCCAAAGCTGACCTGGCCTCCCATCATCTGATTCCCTGCATGTGTGGTCGGCTCCAGGGAATGGCCTGTCCTCCTTCCCACCCAAGGTGAGTGTGGAACAGCTCGGGCTGATGGCTGCTCTCAGATACATCTCTGCAGAGCTGTCTTTGTGGAGGAATGGGATTCTATTAAACTTCAGCCATCCCCCAGAGGCATCCGAGGGACACAATAATAATCTTTAGATGTAACCCCGATGTTTAAAAAAGCTACTGAGAATGAAAACATGTCAGCTCACTTTGCAAGGTTGGCCCAAGCCAGTTAGGGAAATCGGGATAGAAAACAAAACAAAACAAACAAACGAACAAACAAACAAACAAAAAAACATGTCTACAAATCTGGTGATTTAAATTCTGTCACCAATTTGCACATTTAGGGCAATGCTGAAACCTAGAATTTATCATTTTAATAATAAGTGGAAGTAAACCAGGGTCTGGGAGTGTAATTGATTTCCTGAAATTTCATAAGGGACAGAAGCTATGATTTCCAAGCTGGCCTGGCTCCAGAACCATGCCTTGCCCCACAGGACCCTGTTTTCTCTAATGTCATGTCTCATTTGTAACAAAAACAAAGTAGGCCGTCACAGAATAAAATTATCCATAGATACCAAACATTTCTTTAGTTTTAGTTTTCTTTTAAAAAAAAAAGAGCCATATAGCGATATATTGGCTAAACTCCATATCTCCATCCTGGTTCATGGACCATTCATCTCCAATAGTATTTCAAATCCAGCAAATGCTTATTTACTGTATAGTTTCTATCCCCAGACCATGCTTCCTGCACTCTTCCTTTTATCAACAATCCTGGCACACATTCACCCACCCATTCATTCAATAGAAGTGCCTATTCTATGTTAGGCATTTTTTGTTTTTACATTTTGCGCGGGCATGGGAAGGAGGTTCTAGAGGCACAAAATTGCTTGCGTTATATAGATTTTATGGACTTTTCTATTTACAAAAAATGTATATATTACTTTTGTTTGGTAAAAGTGCTATAATGAAAATTTTACTACATCGAAGAGGTCAGGATTATTTGACTGGAGACTTACTACAAAAAGAATGGTCACAAAAACTCTCACAGTGAAGAGGTCAGCTTCAACCAGATAAGCTGTAGAACAAGAAATGAATTGTAGAGGGAAGAAAATTCCAGGCCCAGGGAGTGATGTATAGGATGATGCTGTTAAAAGGATGAGTGGAACTGTTTACAGTGTGTTGTCCAGCATGCTGATAGTGGGGGAAAAAAATCAGTTAATGATTGGCAGTGTAGCAGTAAAAGCTGTGTAGGCTATGGATAGCACTACTGCTCAGTCTAGCTCTTTAATCTTTTCTGTGTCCAATTCTGCCATAGAGTAAAATATAGAACATGATGCCTGCTATTTTAGACTGAGGAATGAACAAAAGCATGTAGAATTTAGTTAATTCAAATGTACTCAGCCGAGCTCTGCACTCTAAAAGCCACAGCTCTTCTTCCTCTCACTGTCCCTGTTCTCCCTTTCTTCCTTTCCTTAAAGAATCTATCTACCTTAAGAGCTAGAATCTGTGACATTCCTTTGGTATACGAAAATGATATTGACAAGTTTTTTCTGATAAGAGGAGAAGATTGCAATGATAGAAGAGCTAGCCTGGTGACTCCCTGAGGATGGTGTCTTTATTCCATAGGGACTGGAACAAAATTGGGAGTTCTCTGCCTTAGAGCACCAGTGAATTATTGACTATTAGGAACTACATAAGTGGCCTTTTAAAGGATATCATAATATCTAGGGGATTCCAAGTAACATCATGTATATTTAATCTAAGGGGTGAAATAATAGTTCTCCAAAATATTCACAACGTAATTCTCAGGACTTAAAAATATTCCTGGCATAGCAAATGGAATGATCCAGTGTGATTAAGCCAAGGATGCTATGATAAGAAGATGCTTGGATCATCCAGTGCAATCACCAACATCCTTACAAGTAAATAAAAGAGCAAGGATGTCAGAGGCAGTCAGAGAGACAAAGAGACAAGAACACAGGGAGACAGAGACAGCGAGAGACAGAGACAGAGAGAGGTAGATAGCCAAGTGTCTTAATATATAGATGTATATATATGTGTGTGTATATTATATATATTATATGTGTGTATATAATACGTGTGTGTGTGTGTGTGTGTGTGTGTGAGTGAGAGAGAAAGAGAGAGAGAGAGAGAGAGAGAGAGAGAGAGAGAGAGAGAGATTGACGTTTTATGGCTTATGAAGTTACATAAGTAGTTTCTAACTTAAAAATATATGGGCTGTAATATTTATTTCTCTTATTTATAATTTTTTGTTGTAAATGGAGCTATGAGGTGATGTGATGACTATTCCTGGTTGTCAACTTGACTACATCCTGGATGAACTACAGTCCACAAATGGAGGGCTCACCTGTGATCCAGATCTTGATACTGGAAGATGCAGGTTTCTGACCTATAATTTGACATGGAGATCTTGAGGCATAGTAGCCATGAAAAGCATAGGCCCAGACAAGGTAGTACATATTTTTAATCAAAGGAGACTGAGACAAGCAGGTCTTCGAGTTCAAGGTCAGCCTGGGACAAAGCAGGTTTCAGATCCAGGCTTGGTGATATACACCTTTAATCTGGGTCACACTGTCTGCTGTAGGTCTACATAAGGACATTAGAAGAAGGAAGACTCACTATTTACCTGTTGTACTTACATGCCAGCACATCCATTGGGACCTACTTCTTCAGGATTCTAGATTATACAGAAGGCAAGTAGAAACAACTAGCCTCATGGGACTGAGTAACTACTAGATTCTTAGACTTCCCATCCATTCCTGTCCATTGTTGGGTGAGGTGGACTGCAGACTGTAAGTCATTACAATAAATCCCCTTAGTATGTATAAATAGAGAGAGACATTCCATAAGTTCTGTGACTCTAGAGAACCCTGACTAGTACAAGTGACTTACTTAGAAGATGAGGGAGCATTGCTATTAAGATTACGTTTATAGGGGCACAAACTTGGGGGGCCTTGGAAGAGCTCATTTATTGTTTTACCATTTCTGTTTGAAGTCTCTTCAAGAAAAGGGCACATTGCCTCTGTCAGCATTTCTTCACAGAAGTTTTGGTTTGTATTATTTGTATGGAATACCATGACTTTCACCCAATGGCAATGTAAATCATATCCGAGGGTAAAGGGGCTTCTTTTCCTTCCTATGTCTTACTACTTTTCCATCTTCCTACCCTACTTGAACTGTATCGAGAATAAGAATAGCAAGAGCATTAATTTGTCCTTGAAGGTGAGGGAAAGGCCCATGGGCCAAGGAATGACAGGAGTTGGTACAATCTGGGGAAAGCCAGGGAAGGAGTCTCTCTAGCACCCCAAAGCAACGATAGCCCCAAAGAAGCGACAACCTTGGTTTGGACCCTCTGCTACCCATTTCAGACTTGAAAGATGACAAATGGCTGTTGTTTTAGCTCACAAAGTTGGTGTGATTTATCATGATGACAGCAAAACAACTAACATAATTCCAAATTGTTTTTCTTTGTCATGTTATGTAGCTCTGAGTGACCTGAAAGTCACTATGTAGCCTGGGAAGGCCTCAAGCTCTCAGATCTACCTGCCTCTGTCCCCATAGCATTGCTTTCAAAAGCATACACCACCACACCCAGGTTTTGGAGAAATTGTGAACTAAACCAAAGAGGTAAGTGAGAGTGAGCTAAAAGTCAGAAAATATTCTTGTCCTTTCTATACTTTATGTACCATGAATGCATGAGACTGCAACTCAGACTTCCTTAATGCCTAGAAAATATTTAGACTATTTGAGTTATAAACTGTTTATAACTCCTTCCCATGTCTCCTGAATGTCTGCTATTGTGTTAGTCAGCTAAATATTGCCATGACAGCATGTTTTAAGTAAGATACAGCCTATTGTTAACCGGTCTCTAATCCTGATTTTCTTGCTTTTGTTTCCACTCTTTATGCCACCCACCCATCACTCAAGTGTAGTTTCCTGTATTAGGTCTTCCCAGCCACCTGATTCATCATCTCTATTTAGATGCAGGGCAATCACTTAATTTCATGATTGGATTGTCTGGGTCTCAACCCAAGCCATCATGACCATGAGCATAAATATCTTTTCAGAAAGCTAATCTAGAAATTTCAGAGACAAAATTCATTTCCATTCTTCACACACGTTGAAGTGAGTATATGCTCAGATGTTGACCTTATATTGGTTTTTATATGTATCCATTCTCAAACTCCATTGTCCACAGAAATTTTCTCTCATTGGTGTTTGCGTTTTGACTAAACTTCTGCTTCCAGGCTCCCTGTTATTCAGTCTGTCCAATTATATTTGAGTTTCTTGGTACAGCACGTCTGGGACTGAGCAAGCCATCCCTGTTCACAAAAAAGTTAGTAAACATTTAGTACAGTGTCTCCCTGTGTCTTTTTTTCCAAATCGTCTGTCTCAATTTGGCACTAGTCTACATTTTCATATAAATTTTGCTTCATTTTCCTCCTAAGTGTACTATGCTCTGCCCTGTTCCTGGCAAATTACCAATCCCTGAATGCACCTTTGTTCTTCTAATTTCACATCTTTGTTCAAACTGTGTCCTACTGCTGACCTCCCCTCTGTTGTTGCATTCCCCCTCCTTCGTCTAGACTGAAAAGAAATATTAATATCCTTGCAAATCACATGAGATTCCTGTCTACTTCTGAATAAATGTGTGCCTTTTCTGTTTTCATATTTATTTATTTATTTATTTACTTACTTACTTACTTACTTATTCTTTATACTCTATGTATTGTATGCTCATGTGCACATGTGTGTATGAGTGTGCTCATTCATGTGGGCTCATGTGGAATAAAGAGGTTGATGTTAGGAGTCTTTATTTTTTTTTCTCAGACAGGATGTCTGTTGAACCTAAATGTCTTTGCTTCAGCTATACTGCCTGGCCAGTGAGACCATGGAATCCATATTTCTATTTTGACACTGCTGGGTTTATAGGTGCATGTTGGGTGTGCAACCCAAGTCTGTAAGCTTGGATGGCAAGCACTTTATGCAACAAATCAATCTCCCCAGATTCTATTTTCCTATTTTCTGAGATTGAATATATGAATGTTCCTCCTGTTGCAATAAGGGCTGAGTCTTTTCATATTATTTTGTTTCTTATAACCCCTAAAATTCAAACCATATCTCTCATTTAAAAATACTAGGGATGCCTAGTTGAATAGCAATGATTTTTAGTTTTTCTTTGCTTCCTATCTCCTTGTCTGGGATTTAATCCTCATTTTCAGAAATATTTTCTTTTCCAGTGGAGATGAGCCTTTGAGAAAAGTGCTGGGTTTCTGCTGCTTACTTCTCTAATTGCTTGCTGGACCCTTTCATACTGTGCTGTGAATAGCTTTATGCTGAAATCTATGGGTTGTATTAATAGATCCCTTTGCTGAATAATTTTGGTTTATGTTTTTTCCAATTGGGAACCCCAGCATCATATAAGATACTGGCCCATTGTAGACCCAATGGCATCACTGTAATTTCATTTTTCAAAGACCAGAGTTCATGTCTGGCACCCAGCATGTCTTTGTAAGCTAAAGGCTTATCCCACTGATAGTAAGCAGAAATGATGCTATGCTTTGAGTTACTTTTCCTAAGCTCTACCTACAGTTTTGCAAATAGTCCTGTTGTCAAGATTATTTAAAACTGTCTAATTTGAACACTGTTCTCTCTGTCAGGTCTCTGACAGAGTCTACATTCCCCATTACTCTGTAAGTTCCTAGCTTCTTCTCTAAACTGTTCCATACCACATCAGGACTTCACACAGCTTCTAAAAAGCAATTATGATGGAAGAGAAGGACCATCTGCAACCACAAGGAATCTAGCAGTAATAAAAATGTCATGTGTCATTACTACCGTTTTTATGAACTTCCAGGATAGTTCCCAGGTATCTCTGAGTAACTCCAGTCTTAGTGCATGAGACTGCTCAGTAAAAAATAATGGACTCAAGCTAAATCAGAACCGTTAGGAGTGCTTGCTTTTCTCTACAGCAATTGGAGCTCTGATTTGTCCTCTGCTAGTGGCAGAATTATGTGCTTGGGTTACAAAATGTCATTTTTCTTCAAACCTCACTGTTTTCCTATAAGTGATGAAATTTCCCAAATGCTTCCTGGGGGGGTACCTGTTACCTGGTATACTGCCTGGCTTTGTGTGTCAACTTGACACAAGCTTGAGTTACCACAAAGAAAGGAACCTATCTTGATGAAATGATCCCATGAGATCCAGCTGTAATGCATTTTCTCAATTAGTTATCAAGGGTGGGAGAGTCCGTTGTGTCCTGGGCTGGTAGTGTTGGCTTCTATAAGAAAGCAAGCTGAGAAAGCCAGGGGAAGCAAGTCAGTAAATAACGTCCCTTCATGGCCTCTATATCAGCTCCTGCTTCTTGACCTACTTGAGTTCCTGTCCTGACTTCTTTTGGTGATGAACAGAAATGTGGAGGTATAAGCTGAATAAACCCTTTCCTCCCTGACTTGCTTCTTGCTCATGATGCTTGTGCAGGAATGGAAAGCCCAACCAAGACACAGGGCATACACTTTTACTTGCTGAGCCATCTTGCTGACCCACACTGGGAAATATGAAGGCTGGCGCCTGTTAATTATATCATAGCTTTCCCTATGCTCTGGGTCAGATATACTCTAAGATGTCCAGCTAATGTTTTAGTCATATTTTCCAGAAAGAATGAAGAATAACCAACTTGAGTAGCTCAATTATGTCATGTTTGTTACTTATTTCATCCTGTCATTTTGCAGAACATAGAAGCAAAAACAAAGTTAGAGTAGGCTGAGAGGATGCAACAGAGTCTGGGAAATTAGAATCCTAGCTCTAGTTTTGATCTTGATATCTCTCTCTCTCTCTCTCTCTCTCTCTCTCTCTCTCTCTCTCACACACACACACACACACACACACACACACACACACACACACACACACACACACACACACACACACAAAGCAGTATCCCAGGGAGATAGGGTGTTGGCTCCCCTTTAGCTCTCAAGGTGATGATCTTACTATCTATAAGAAAGAAAAGAGTAAGCAGCTGGGACAGATCCAAGGATGTGGCACTGTGCTAAGTACAGGACATTTCTGTGGGAGGTGGTGAAATAAAAAGCTGAAGTCCTTAGATAGAAGTGAGGCAGAGCAAGTATGAGGCGGAGAGACTAGTCCTGTTATGGCTTCCAATGTGAGCATGACGCTGTGCTCCAACAACCATTCTCTAAGTATTGGGTTCAGGATGTAAATATGAAGGTTCTCAGGCTTCCATGAAACCAGAAGTTCTGAGGAGTAGCCCTTCAGCCTCATGTCACTCTGTGCTGGATGCTGAGAACAACTTAGTTACAAATCTGATGCTATAGCTGCCATTGGCCTCAACATCTGCTTCTGTGTGTTATGAGGGTGTGTCCTGTTCACTACCTCCTCCAGAAAGCAAGCATAACTGTCAAAGATACAAAAGAAGAGGCCTAGAGGTTTGTTATAGGCAGTAAGAAACTTTTTAGAATGGGGACTGAGCTCTACCTTCTTAGATTTCATACAGAGAACTCTTTGTTTTAGAGCTAGGCAGTAGCTGGATGCCTAGGTTTTCAGAGGGTGTGGCAGAGTGAGGGGAAGCAGATAATACTTTTTAAATACCTTGTATCAGGAATGTTCCCTCAGAGTCTCCCTGTAAAAGCCTAGTCATCAGCCTGGTATTATTGGAAGGTAATAGAATATAGGAGAGGGGCCTACAAGTAGATTTTTGGCTCTCATTTATAGCGGTGAATTAGCTAATCTGCTTCTGCTCCTGGTGGGTTGTGCATACATTAGACCTGTGCAAGAGCTCTCTGTATTCACAAATGAAAGACACACGTGCCATCTAATTTTATTATGCCTTGACTAGTTCAATAGTCGGACACTTCTAACACCCCTACTCCCCAGCCAGCACATTCTCTCCTCTGACATTCCTGAATTAACACCTCTTAAATCTATTTTATCCTGTTGCTCTGGCTCTCTCGGGGCGTCCCCCACCCCTGCTTACCTTTGCTGCCTAAGATGCTTCTGGGCAGCCCTTCTGGGGCCTGCTTTCCTTCTGTACCTACATCTCAGCTGTTACTCCCTCTTGTTCCTTCCTGGTGTGGTCCATCCTACTTCCTTCTTCTGGTGGAAATCCTCTCTCTCCTCCCCATGTTCCTTCTTCCAGGAACCTAGAAGCCCCATTGCACTCTCTCTCTGCCCAGGCATTGGTCATTGGCTCTTTACTGATCAATCAAAAACTAATTGGGGACAGGGACACTCAGTTTTTGGACACACAGCTCCCTGATTTTGGGGCTGAATCAAGACAAAGCATTAGAGTCAATTCCCAACAGTCATGAGTGTGGCTTTGAAGTAGACGCTACAGCTTTCTCATCTATCTCCATGGTTTTTAAGTGGAATAGAATTGTCTGCCTTCTGTAACTATTATGGTCCACTGCTTTATCATAGTGTTTAAAACTTAGGGTCCAGGAGACTATAGACTGAACCCTTTGAAAATGTGAGCTAAAAAGTTTTTTCTTTCTACTTTTAAAGTTAATTACATCAAACCATTTGTTTCAATAACAAAACACTGACTAATACACTCTCCTTACATATTATGATTTCCTTCTCCTGCCATGCTCTGCAAGCCCCTTAACTCATGTTTACATGGAGGACTCTGGGTCATATCTTACTTCTGAGTCTAAGCCTGCTAAAACACATCTTTTTCCCCTGCTCATTAGAAAACTTGCTGCTGAAAGCCTTTCTGGTGGGATTTGGTAGAGCTTTGATTATCTGTACTCCTGCATGAAGAAGCGTAAGGAAGCTATTCAGCCATTTCTATTCACGAACAGAGATTTTTGACATCAAGAGACACTTCATAATGTAGTATTCATGACCAAAGGAAATAAAATCACAGATGAGATGTCCAAGAACACATCACCCCAATATTCATGAATGCCTGCTTAGACACATACCAGCAAAACTCAGTCCTATATCCCTAAGCCAACTACTACTACTACTACTACTACTACTACTACTACTACTACTACTACATTGCTATTATTATATTATTAATAGTATGTGTGTATGTGTGTGTGTGTGTGTGTGTGTGTGTGTGTGTGTATTACTGCAGGTATGTGCTTGCCATGGAAAGCGTGTAGAAATCACTCACTTTTCAGGAGTCAGTTCTTTCTGCCCATTACAGGTTCTAGCTGGAATCAGGCTGTCAGACTCACATGACCTGCACTTTTACTTGCTGAGACATCGTGCCAGCACTCATTGGGAGTTAAAAATGCTGGAAAGTGTTAATTTTGTCATAGCTTGTACTTTGCTTGGATCAGATTTACTCCAAGATATCCAGCTAATATTTAAGTCATATTTAGCTAAAGGATAAAAAAAATAACCACATTAGGTGGTAATAGTCACTTATTTCTCCTTGTAATTTGGATGTCAAATGTCCCCCTCCCCTGATCTCATGTGTTAGAGACCTCATAGAATATATTCACATAGAAAAAGAGAGTAAAGCAAATTAGTGTCTTCTTTCTGGACACAATCTTCACCAGTCAGAGTGGACAAATATAGAATGCTTCCCTGGACCTCCATGATTTTATGTAGACATGTGCTCTGATTATAGTCAGCTGAAAACCTAACTCTGTTTCAGAACCATACTATTCCCAATTCTGAAAGTCTCTCTCTCTCTCTCTCTCTCTCTCTCTCTCTCTCTCTCTCTCTCTCTCTCTCTCTCACACACACACACACACACACACACAATACACCCACAGAAGAAAATCTAAAGATATGTTGATTTTTTTATATTTTTCATATGCTAAAATTGCAAAGAGAAAAGGGGTGCTAAAATATTAATTTTTAAATGGGCTGTGCTTTTAACAAAAAGAATGCAAACGGCGAACTGTGCTATGAAATCCTAGACTTAAAGCAACATGCTCTGTCAAGGATGGTGGCACATGCATAGAATATGTATTTAAAGTTAAGTGAAGAACACATCTCTAACTTTCAACTGCTCAATTAGCTCCATGATGAAGCAAGTAATTATATTTGAACATGACATCTGAAATATACTTTAGAAGCTTTATATCATCTGGAGAATTAACTGAATGCCCTTCCTATATTGCCAACCTCATGGTGGTCCAGATCTGTTCTGTGACTTTCCTTGAAGTGAAGCAGAGGAGACAGCAAGATGTTGGACGAGACACCATTCCTAGCTCCTAACCAGCATGAGACTATGTTCACCAGTCAAGTGTGGCCTCCTAGAAGAAGATGACTCCCAGTCCTAAACACCGAAAGAGTCTTAGAGGTAGCAAGGGCCTCAGTTTGTTTTCCTGAAAAAAACAGAAGCCTTATCCTCAGTATCTTGGAATTAAGAGAGGTGGCATTTTGTGAGAAGCAACAAAAACAAAGGCAAAGGCATGGGTGAGCTGGAAACTCCAGCTTGTGAATGTTCTGGGTAGACAGACCCTGCCTCGCTGAGATACTTGGAAATGGTCATGCCTCGCAGTTCAGCTTCTTGATCCCACCATGAATCCAAGGAGCAGACAGCTTTTGCAGGATTATTTTGTACAAGATGCCATTTGCCATGCATTCCTTCTTGGCTTTCCAAACCACCCTACCTCCCACTGGTGGTCATCTGACAATACCAGAGACAATCCAAGTGATAGAGAAATGACAGACAGCTCGCTGCTTTTTCTTTCTGTGGTCTGTTCAGTGTTCTTCTAGCCTGTGGCAACATTTCACTGTTTCCCTGGGTGTCAGAGGCTTTCTGGCAGCCTCCTGGGAGGTTCCACAGAGGCAGGCAACCTCAGGGCCAGCGTTCCCTTCTTTGTTGCACTTCCTCTCACACTGGCCCATTTATCTGCCACAGTGAAGCTCTGCTAATGCAAGGAGAATACATTCTGCACAGAGCGCCCTGGAGAGCAGTGGAGATAATAATGCCACTATTCATTATTTTAAAACAAACATAATTTGGAGTGTGGATCTATCCGGAAATGCAAAATTGGTTCCTCTTAAAGAGCAACTGGCAAGGGAAGAGCATGTGACCAGCCCAAGGGCAGAGGGTGCCACCTGGGGCCTGCAGTGCAGTTTTCTGACTCCAGGCCATGCCTACAGGCTCAGCTACAATCACAGTTAATATAGGAATGTAAGAAGAGCTCCAAGCTGTGCACTGGGTACTCTAGCTGCTCAGGACTATTAACCCCTCATGAATACTCTGTAGGATTATTTTCCTTATTCTTTATAGGTACTTCTTTCTGAGAATCAGAAAGTTGTGATATTTGGCCTATGATCAAATCCTTAGCAGTTGAAGACGGCCCTAGTTTCAAAGCCATGGTCTTTCCATAACATGTTGCTATAGGTACAGTGATAACACCTGAGCAGAGAGACAGGGCACTGAAGGCATGGCTCAGAGGCAAAATGTTGTGTGAGAATTTAAGGCACATGAGAAGAGATTCTTCCATCGTTAGCCCTACTGTAGCTGGGGATGTCTGTAGTCCTAGTCACCACAGAAGGCCGTGCAAAGGTCTAAGTCTCTGCTGCAACCTGAAGCCATGTTGATGTCCATGGTCTACACTGCATCTGGGGTATGTATTGATGTCTGCAGTCTGAGTTATCACCAAAGGCCATGCAAAGGTCTTGGCATGTGATGCAACCTGAAGTAATGTTTGTGCTCTGGGCTGCCTCCAGTAGTCTTATCTGGGTCTGGATTCCTACTGTAGTAGGGGCCATGTTTGTGGTCTTTACTGTCCCCAGAAACTATGTGCAGGTCCATGCTCCATGCTTCCAATGACTGTGAAGATCAATGATGCTAGATTTGCTATGATATCAATGACAGAAGACACACACTTGAGAGGGAGGGATTTGGATGCCTTCTGACAATCCAAACCTCCCTAAAAATGAAAGCCAAACAAAAAAATAACATCCTAGATAGGAAGTCACTGAAGAGAACTCTTAAAAAGTGTGATGGAGATACTCAGGAGTATCTCTTTACAATTGATGACTTCTGATTGGAGTGTGAGAAGGAAAAGGTTTGGTTCTATTTAAGAAGCAGCCCACTGAGTTTGACTATGGTCCAGTGAATACATAGGTAATACAAAGTGGACTTGGCTTTCTCTTTTGTTTTGTTTCTTTTTTCTTCTTATTATTTTTTCTGTTTACAGTCACTGGTGGGAGAGTCACAGGGTTGGAGGGCAGACTTGGAAGGACTGGGAAGAGATGTGATTTGGGTGCATGATGTGAAACTCCCCAAGAATCACTAAAAATGTTATGTGGTCAAAATGAGGCCTTTCCCATTGAGAAAGTTAAAGCCAGATCTCACAAGTTGATCTAAGGCAGTTACCTCCAGCAACAACGTTTGTAATGCCAGACAGTTCAGCCCCTAAATGTCTCATCTGTTAAATGGATCTATCAATGCGATTAAAGCTATACTGTTTTTCTTGATAAAACTGTATATCACCCAGACCATTATCTAATTATCTACATAGGCACATGTAAATTACTAAAGAAACCTGGGTTATACCCTCATGGCTGGATGGACTTTTAAGAGGGTAGCCACCATTTCCACTTGACTATGAGAGTCTAAGCACATATGTTTCCCAAGAAAAATTTGCTTAAGACATTGGGAACTTTCTGTTCTTGTTTGATAGAAATAGTGTTGGTAACCTCCAATTTTTTTGTCCAATACAAGTGGTCATCCTTGAATCCATACACACACAAACAGTAAAAAGGACTCAGGAGATAGTATTTATATTTTTGTACATATGTGCACATAGCAGTAAAATAAAAGAGGCTATCAATTTGAGAGTGAGGAGAGCATGGAAGGAGTTAGAGGGAGGTGAGGAAAGGGGCGATATGTATAATTCTATGTATGATTTAATATATGAATTCTATATTTCATATATTAAAATGTTTGAAACAGACTGTTCAGTTGAATTCACAGTGTTGCTCTTCAAAACTGTTTTAGAGTTAGGGTGGGGTTCTTGGAGAAGATAGTTTGTATGGATGTGAAGTACTGACATGGTCTTACCATGAGACCCACCTCCACAGTGGTTGGTGTTTGAAAGCCTCCGTGTGCACAAATCAGGAAAACTTGATTTGATATTGGACAGGGCTGCACCAGAGCCAATGGACATCCTGGACACCATGTTTAACTTCTTGGTGCTTTGGTGACCTTGTGAATAAATAAATAATTTGGTGACGCAGCCCTGAAACTTAACAGGAGTGAACACATGGAACACTCATGTCTGAGGCGCCAACAGCAGAGCATCTGACCTGGGGATTGTCTTCATTTCACTCACCTTTTGCCTGGTTTAGACTCCTGATCACATTTGATGCAGTAAGGCTGGGAAGCAGCATCGTCACTTACAGTTATTTGAGGTCATTAGTCCCTTTGACAATACAATGAAAGTGTTAGCCTTTTGCCTAGAAAAAAAGGATCACATGGGGCCATCAATGTTGGGGTGCAGTTTCAGGAGTTTTCTGCCTTGAATTTCACTCACCTTGTATCCCCAGAGCTTTTCTGCCCTGAGAGCTATCTGTGACAAAGTCCAGAGGAAAGTCTTCTATTGCAAGAAAGCACAGCAAGAGGAGGTCAAAGACACATGGGCTGCCTCCTGCTCTTCCTAATTGGTGTTCTTGTGCTTGCACTAGAATGTGCCCTAGTTAACCTGTGCTTCCCACTCTCCATGACTCTGGCTGTTCCTTAGTGATCTCTGACACCAGCAGGAGCACAATTAGTCAGAAAGAACAAAAGCAGTGAGCTACCTGGGCTCTGCTGTGACCTCACCAGATGTTCTAGCTTGGTTATTTTATGTAGCTTCCTGGAGCACACTTGATGCTGGCAGATGTCTCACTCTAGAGCACCCCTGGGTCTATGGAGGTGGCCTTGTTTCTCTCTGCTCAGTTATACTGTGCAGCTATAATCATCTGTTCTCAGGCACTTACCTCACACCAAAGCCAGAGATGTCCATCTTCCAAATCAGTGCTTCATTATTTATGACCCGACAAGAGAACAGAACAGATTGCTGTGCTTTCTACCTGAGAAAAGCCTCTTGGTTTTCGTTCAGCTTCATGCAGGTGAAACCGGGCAGCCGCAGCTGAGAGGCATCACTGAATGTTGGGGAGTCTAGCAGGTGTCTTGCTCAAAGGGTCTTCTGGGAGGAAGTGCCTCTAACTTGTTTCTCATCATCCTGTTGTTTCCGCTTGAGCCCAGAGACTCTATATTCAGGACACCCAGTAGAAATAACACAAAAGACTTGTCCATTGTCGACACCCTACAAAGTAGCAATATATATCACCTTGTTCTCTTTCTATGCCACTCTATTTTATGTATGATTGCCTCATGCCTCATTTATACAGATTTATGTTACAAAGTTTTTCTTTTTTCCCAATGGCTACATAGACTTTCCCTCTCTCCCTATCCCCCCTTCCCTTACCCCATTGCCCCATGGTGCATTTATCATTAGATGTTACCATTCTCTGAAACTTGCTTTATTATTTATGTTTCTATCTGTTTATGATCTATCTCACTTGCTAAAGGGGGAGACTAAGAGGGCATGCCCTTGTCTTTCTTGTTCACATTCTATCCCCAGGACAAGTTGAAGCACACAAAATTAGTTTGGCTGAATCAAGTGTTTATGGCAAATGCAGCAATATACTGTATGATTTCAAAAATTCCCTCTGGGTGTTGTTTGTCTAAAAATTTAACCATCCTAGGAAGAAGGCTTCAGGAAGCTTTGAAGACTAAGGGACCGAGGTCAATTATAGTTCTGAGATAACATGTGGTGCCACAAAATTGGATTACACAATATACAGCCTTCTGAGATGTGTTACAATTATTTTGGCCATGTCTGAGCTTCCACACCTCATCATTGGTACCTGTTTTCTTTTCTTCCTTCTCAAACTCATCTTCACACAGGGGCAAGAGATTTCTGAGGTCTCAGACATGAATTTCTGTGCCTTGTTGTGTTAATTGTTGCTGTGCAACTGTGGCAGAACTAAACTCACTGGTCACACTCTTGAGGGTTGATGGCTTAAACCAAGAGCCTCTCCTTTTTAAAAAGAGTGTACTCGAAACCACAGGATTCATGCTATTCTTCCAAAAGTTAGAAAGCTGGGCTGGTTATGGGCATAGAGAATTTGCACTGGTGACGACAAAGAGTATGATAATTATGGTAGACGAGGTATATGAGATACTCATGGTAGGAAATGTGCTTCATTGCTTTATGAATTTGGAATTGCAATAGTGCAGAGCCAGGGATCTCAGATAGGAAGAGTCAGAAAAGTTAAGGAACCTAGGACATGGTTACATCTCTGACGTCTGCTCTTTAGCCATTGTATTCTTTTACTTCCAGTTTAGATGAGGGGTTGAGGGTAGCTTACATAGAGCAGGCTTGTATAAGAAGATGCTGGCCAAAAAGTAGTTCTCACAAGAATTGAAGTGAGAATTAATGAGACTGGGGACTGGGTAAGAACAGGTTAAAGTTCCCCCCAATCTCATATTGATCTTTGATATGAAAGGCAGAATCACAAAGACACAAAGAACCAGGGCAATAGATGTATAGTAAAAGATAGAAAAATATTGTAATATATGTGCCTGAGAGCATGAAAGTAAGTCAGGCCATGTGAGCGCATGCGTCCTCTAGAGTAATAATAGTGAGGCATTCATCCTGAGACTAGGAGGAGCCGTGCTTGTCATCAAGAGTGATAAAACACAGTGTGAGGTAATGGTTTTGGTATAGGCAAGGCAGACCTAACGGCTGAAGGAAACTGAGCAAAAATTTGGAAGTAACATAGAAGAATTCCTATGGTGTTGTTTATGATACCAGCTGCAGGAATTAGAAAAGTAATTACCAAAAATTAGGCCTGGGGGTTGGGGATTTAGCTCAGTGGTAGAGCGCTTGCCTAGGAAGCGCAAGGCCCTGGGTTCGATCCCCAGCTCCGAAAAAAAAAAAAAAAATTAGGCCTGAAATTCTACTTATCACAACTCCACATATTGTCAATTTGATGTCCAGATATATCACCTTTAACCAAAATCTTCCATTCTCTCCCATAGACTTATATAAAATATAAACCAGGTTTTAAAGTCTAGAACATCTTTAAAATTCTAACAGTTTAAAATGCAGAGTAGCATAACTGTGAGCTTTTTTAAATTACAAAGAAAGTAATATACTTGTAAACATATAATCACACTGAGTAAACATCCCTACTTCATAATAGATGAACTGGGGTATAGCAATGAACAAGTGATGCCAAAAAGGGGAATCCAGAATCCAGCAAGAAAAAACATCACACCCTGAAGCTCTTCATCCAGCTTATAATACAACCAAGTAAGTTACAACTTGGGCATACCTACCTCTCCAGCTCTACTGTTTATAACACATGGACATCAACACATACCCACTCCACACCCCCTATTTCTGCAGGTCCATAGACACACAGTCTGCAGCACCGAAAGCCTAGTCTTCACCACAGCCTCAGGTGACAGAGCAGACGTCTCACATCACGCTGCTCCTTACCACCCTGTGTCTCTAGTTCTGCCCCTCTTCAAAGTACAAAAAGTGTTCCATTTCTTTCTCTTTCCCATATCTCCACCCCCACAGTTGCTCATCATAGTGGCACCCGCCTATAACTTGTGGCAGCAGGTGGGGATCCAGATGTGTTCTTTTCTGCCCACCCCATTTTAGTCATGTTTAGTACTGTATTACCCTTTAGTCTCATCTGTCTTCTTTTTGGAGTGGACACTTCTACTCTTCCAAGGGTCTTCTTTTGGTTTTCATTATATCACACATCTATGTATCTATCTATCTATCTATCTATCTATCTATCTATCTATCTACCTACCTATCTATCTTGCATATATATATATATATATATACACACACACACACACACACACACACACACACACACACACACACACACACATACATATCATCAAGGTGGGTTTTTTTTTGGAAAAATGTGGATTTGGGGACTTTGGATTTGGAAAGCAGTGGAATGCTATAAGTAGAGCTGTGATGGTTTGCATATGCTTGGCCCAGGGAGTGGCACTATTAGAAGATGTAGCCTTGTTGGAGGAAGTGTGTCACTGTGGGGGTGGGCTTGAAGACCCTCCTTCTAGCTGCCTGGGGATGTTCAGTCTGCTACTGGCTTCCTTCAGGTGAAAATGTAGAACTCAGCTCCTCCTGCACCATGCCTGCCTGGATGCTGCCATGCTCCCACCTTGATAATAATGGACTGGACCTCTGAACTTGTAAGCCAGCCCCAGTTAAATGTTCTTCTTTATAAAACTTACATTGGTCATGGGGTCTCTTCATAGCAACAAGACCCTAAGACAGGGGCTTAATGGGCTATCATAGTAGGAATATGGAAGACTTCATTGCTGAGAGTTACTGACACAGTGCAGACCTGGCACAAGAGGTTTCAGTGGAGAAGAATTTCAGTATTTGGCCTAGAGACCATTCTTGGAATATTTTGGTGAAGAATGTGGTTGCTTTTTGCCCTTGTCTAAAGAGTCTACCTGGAGTAAGATAAAGAGATTTATATTAATTGCATTGATAAAGGAAGTCTCAACAAATTCCAGCAGAAACTTTGTTCTCTGCCTTAGTCTGATGAAGAGCATTTTAATGAAAAGGAGCAAGTTTTTTGCAGCAAGATCCCACCCAGCTAAGCCTGGGTTCAAGCATGGTGATACACACCTTTAATCTCAGGAGACAGAGGCAAGCAGATCTTGACATTCAAGGCCAGCCTTAGATAGAGCAAGTTCTAAGTAGAGAAAAGCTTAAGTCTAGGTGTTGTTGTACACACCTTTGATCCTAGTATTCAGGAAATAGAACCATGTAAGTCTCGGAGTTCAAGGTCAATCTACAGAGCAAGTTCCAGAACAGCCAAACTTAGGAAGTAAAGGAGTTGAAAAACAGAAAGCTGGTGATGATGTAACAGAAGAAAGAGGCTGTGTTCCAGCTCCGGCAAGCAGCAGAACTCAACAGCATTGCCCCTGTGGCTCTAGCTGTAGGCTCAAAAATAGAATCGATTACTGGGAAAATCGGTGCTGTTTTGCTGGAGCTAAGAAATTATAGGCGATTAAGAGGAGACAAGCATCATTGAGGTGAAAGCTGGGGAGTGTTTTTTAAGAGCACAAAGAAGCTGTGTCCCAGAGATAGCCAAGGTTGTACCTCAGGCTGCAACTGGACTTTGTAATGTGGAAGAATCACCTGGATAGTACTGATTTTGAAAGTGTGAAGGAGTCATGGAGAGCAGCTGAGGCTTGACACTGTGAGAGGCCAGGGAAGGCCTTTGGTGAAGGTGTATCCTCAGTTGCAGTTGATGGCCCAGGACTGAAGGAGTTGTGCAAAGTAGTTAAGGTTTGGAATCATAAGAAGAGCCTGTGAAAGGCTATTGGTGAAGCCTAGTTGCAGAAGACCCCAGTGTAATGCAGATGCCAGCACTATAGGACAATCACCAGTAACAGCAGTATGAATACAGTGGAGTCAACCAGAGGCTGACAGAGCGCAGAACTGGAGATGTGACCCAAGCCCTTTGGAGGAGCACAGAAGATCATGAGTGGATCCCGGAAAATGGAACAAGAAGCCATAACATTGGAGTGGCCTTGGAGAACCTAAGAGGTTCAAGATGATAGAGCCATGGGATATCAGCAAAGGAAAACTGCTAACAGAGAGAACCAACCCAGGAGAAAGAGCCTGGACTGTGCTATGCTCCCAACTTGATGATATGAGATTGAACTTCTGAACCTGTAAGCCATCTCTGATTGAATGTCATCCTTCTAAGGGTTACCTTGGCCACGTTGTCTGTTCACAGCAATAAAACCCTAACTAAGACAAGGTACTTTTCAGCTGCTCTGTCACCTCCTCTTTGATATGTGAGACAATTCCAGTCTTCTTCTCTTTGGAATAGAATCTATTCTGTGGGATTGCAACTCTTCCCATTTACTGCATCATAAAGAAGCTTTGAGTTGCCTTCTTACTCCATTAATATGAAAGGATGGTCACATCTTTCTCCTTTTTCTTTTCAAGTTGAGTTTCTTCCCTCTTCTTATCCTTTCTTAGTTCTCTGTCCTTCCTTCCTGTCTTTCCCCCCCATTCTTCCTCTATTCCCTTCCTTTCTCCCTCCCTTTGCTCTCCCATCTGACCTTCATTTTAAATTATTCATCAGATTGTCTCACGCTCCTCTTGTATGAAACACAGAGTGTGAAGTATAGAGGATCATGAAGACTTGATTTCATGCCTAATACCTCTCTAATCTCAAGAAAATCTTAAACTACTAGGACATTTTTATCTCAAGTCATATACCAGCAGTAAAACTGTAGATGAAAATCTAGGTGGAAATTTAAGAGGATAACTCTAGAACTTTTGAATGGAAGCACATTTTAGAGAAGAAAAACTGAGACTTTATAATAAAAACTCAAGCTCTCTGCTCCCAGAACCCGTGGGAGAGATACCTTACCGCCTGGTCAGGTGGGCACTCCTGAGGCTGCAGAGCAGAAGAGACCACCAACACTGCCCACCCCTGCCCACATCCCTGGCCCAAGAGGAAACTGTATAAGGCCTCTGGGCTCCCGTGGGAGAGGGCCCAGGTGAGGCAGGAGCCCTGCCTGAGACACCGCCGGAACCTGAAGGAAACAGACCGGATAAGCAGTTCTCTGCACCCAAATCCCGTGGGAGGGAGAGCTAAACCTTCAGAGAGGCAGACACGCCTGCGAAACCAGAAGAGACTGCTCTCTACACACATTGCTGATTCCAGAGGAAAACACCGGAGGCCATCTGGAACCCTGGTGCACGGAGGCTCCCGGAAGAGGCGGCGCAGATCTTCCCGGTTGCTGCCACCGCGGAGAGCCCGTGGGCAGCACCCCGCGAGCGAACTCGAACCTCGGGACCACAGGTAAGACCAACTTTTCTGCTGCAAGTGACCTGCCTGGTGAACTCAAGACACAGGCCCACAGGAACAGCTGAAGACCTGTAGAGGGACAAAACTACACACACGAAAGCAGAACACTCTGTCCCCATAACTGGCTGAAAGAAAACAGTAAAACAGGTCTACAGCACTCCTGACACACAGGCTTATAGGACAGTCTAGCCACTGTCAGAATTAGCAGAACAAAGTAACACTAGAGATAATCTGATGGCGAGAGGCAAGCGCAGGAACACAAGCAACAGAAACCAAGACTACATGGCATCATCGGAGCCCAATTCTCCCACCAAAACAAACATGGAATATCCAAACACACCAGAAAAGCAAGATCTAGTTTCAAAATCAGATTTGATCATGATGCTGGAGGACTTCAAGAAAGACGTGAAGAACTCCCTTAGAGAACAAAGAAGCCTACAGAGAGAATCGCAAAAAATCCCTGAAAGAATTCCAGGAAAACACAAACAAACAGTTGAAGGAATTAAAAATGGAAATAGAAGCAATCAAGAAAGAACACATGGAAATAACCCTGGATATAGAAAACCAAAAGAAGAGACAAGGAGCTGTAGATACAAGCTTCACCAACAGAATACAAGAGATGGAAGAGAGAATCTCAGGAGCAGAAGATTCCATAGAAATCATTGACTCAACTGTCAAAGATAATGTAAAGCGGAAAAAGCTACTGGTCCAAAACATACAGGAAATCCAGGACTCAATGAGAAGATCAAACCTAAGGATAATAGGTATAGAAGAGAGTGAAGACTCCAAGCTCAAAGGACCAGTAAATATCTTCAACAAAATCATAGAAGAAAACTTCCCTAACCTAAAAAAAGAGATACCCATAAGCATACAAGAAGCCTACAGAACTCCAAATAGATTGGACCAGAAAAGAAACACCTCCCGTCACATAATAGTCAAAACACTAAACGCTCAAAATAAAGAAAGAATATTAAAAGCAGTAAGAGAAAAAGGTCAAGTAACATATAAAGGCAGACCTATCAGAATCACACCAGACTTCTCGCCAGAAACTATGAAGGCCAGAAGATCCTGGACTGATGTCATACAGACCCTAAGAGAACACAAATGCCAGCCCAGGCTACTGTATCCTGCAAAACTCTCAATCAACATAGATGGAGAAACCAAGATATTCCATGACAAAACCAAATTTACACAATATCTTTCTACAAATCCAGCACTACAAAGGATAATAAATGGTAAAGCCCAACATAAGGAGGCAAGCTATACCCAAGAAGAGGCAAGAATCTAATCGTCTTGGCAACAAAACAAAGAGAAGAAAAGCACACAAACACAACCTCACATCCAAATATGAATATAACAGGAAGCAATAATCACTATTCCTTAATATCTCTCAACATCAATGGCCTCAACTCCCCCAATAAAAAGACATAGATTAACAAACTGGATACAAGAGGACCCTGCATTCTGCTGCCTACAGGAAACACACCTCAGAGACAAAGACAGACACTACCTCAGAGTGAAAGGCTGGGAAACAACTTTCCAAGCAAATGGTCAGAAGAAGCAAGCTGGAGTAGCCATTCTAATATCAGATAAAATCAATTTCCAACTAAAAGTCATCAAAAAGATAAGGAAGGACACTTTATATTCATCAAAGGAAAATCCACCAAGATGAACTCTCAATCCTAAATATCTATGCCCCAAATACAAGGGCACCTACATACATAAAAGAAACCTTACTAAAGCTCAAAACACACATTGCACCTCACACAATAATAGTAGAGATTTCAACACCCCACTCTCATCAATGGACAGATCATGGAAACAGAAATTAAACAGAGACGAGACAGACTAAGAGAAGTCATGAGCCAAATGGACTTAACAGATATTTATAGAACGTTCTACCCTAAAGCAAAAGGATATACCTTCTTCTCAGCTCCTCATGGTACTTTCTCCAAAATTGACCATATAATTGGTCAAAAAACGGGCCTCAACAGGTACAGAAAGATAGAAATAATCCCATGCGTACTATCGGACCACCACGGCCTAAAGCTGGTCTTCAATAACAATAAGGGAAGAATGCTCACATATACGTGGAAACTGAACAATGCTCTACTCAATGATAACCTGGTCAAGGAAGAAATAAAGAAAGAAATTAAAAACTTTTTAGAATTTAATGAAAATGAAGGTACAACATACCCAAACTTATGGGACACAATGAAAGCTGTGCTAAGAGGTAAACTCATAGCGCTGAGTGCCTGCAGAAAGAAACAGGAAAGAGCATATGTCAGCAGCTTGACAGCACACCTAAAAGCTCTAGAACAAAAAGAAGCAAATACACCCAGGAAGAGTAGAAGGCAGGAAATAATCAAACTCAGAGCTGAAATCAACCAAGAAACAAAAGGACCATAGAAAGAATCAACAGAACCAAAAGTTGGTTCTTTGAGAAAATCAACAAGATAGATAAACCCTAGCCAGATTAACGAGAGGACACAGAGAGTGTGTCCAAATTAACAAAATCAGAAATGAAAAGGAGACATAACTACAGATTCAGAGGAAATTCAAAAAAATCATCAGATCTTACTATAAAAGCCTATATTCAACAAAACTTGAAAATCAACAGGAAATGGACAATTTCCTAGACAGATACCAGGTACCGAAGTTAAATCAGGAACAGATAAACCAGTTAAACAACCCCATAACTCCTAAGGAAATAGAAGCAGTCATTAAAGGCCTCCCAACCAAAAAGAGCCCAGGTCCAGACGGGTTTAGTGCAGAATTCTATCAGACCTTCATAGAAGACCTCATACCAATATTATCCAAACTATTCCACAAAATTGAAACAGATGGAGCACTACCGAATTCCTTCTATGAAGCCACAATTACTCTTATACCTAAACCACACAAAGACCCAACAAAGAAAGAGAACTTCAGACCAATTTCCCTTATGAACATTGACGCAAAAATACTCAACAAAATTCTGGCAAACCGAATCCAAGAGCACATCAAAACAATCATCCACCATGATCAAGTAGGCTTCATCCCAGGCATGCAGGGATGGTTTAATATCTGGAAAACCATCAACGTGATCCATTATATAAACAAACTGAAAGAACAAAACCACATGATCATTTCATTAGATGCTGAGAAAGCATTTGACAAAATTCAACACCCCTTCATGATAAAAGTCCTGGAAAGAATAGGAATACAAGGCCCATACCTAAACATAATAAAAGCCATATACAGCAAACCAGTTGCTAACATTAAACTAAATGGAGAGAAACTTGAAGCAATCCCACTAAAATCAGGGACTAGACAAGGCTGCCCACTCTCTCCCTACTTATTCAATATAGTTCTTGAAGTTCTAGCCAGAGCAATCAGACAACAAAAGGAGATCAAGGGGATACAGATCGGAAAAGAAGAAGTCAAAATATCACTATTTGCAGATGATATGATAGTATATTTAAGTGACGCCAAAAGTTCCACCAGAGAACTACTAAAGCTGATAAACAACTTCAGCAAAGTGGCTGGGTATAAAATTAACTCAAATAAATCAGTAGCCTTCCTCTACACAAAAGAGAAACAAGCCGAGAAAGAAATTAGGGAAACGACACCCTTCATAATAGACCCAAATAATATAAAATACCTCGGTGTGACTTTAACCAAGCAAGTAAAAGATCTGTACAATAAGAACTTCAAGACACTGAAGAAAGAAATTGAAGAAGACCTCAGAAGGTGGAAAGATCTCCATGCTCATGGATTGGCAGGATTAATATAGTAAAAATGGCCATTTTACCAAAAAGCGATCTACAGATTCAATGCAATCCCCATCAAAATACCAATCCAATTCTTCAAAGAGTTAGACAGAACAATTTGCAAATTCATCTGGAATAGCAAAAAACCCAGGATAGCTAAAACTATCCTCAACAATAAAAGGACTTCAGGGGGAATCACTATCCCTGAACTCAAGCAGTATTACAGAGCAATAGTGATAAAAACTGCATGGTATTGGTACAGAGACAGACAGATAGACCAATGGAACAGAATTGAAGACCCAGAAATGAACCCACACACCTATGGTCACTTGATTTTTGACAAAGGAGCCAAATCCATCCAATGGAAAAAAGATAGCATTTTCAGCAAATGGTGCTGGTTCAACTGGAGGTCAACATGTAGAAGAATGCAGATCGATCCATGCTTATCACCCTGTACAAAGCTTAAGTCCAAGTGGATCAAGGACCTCCACATCAAACCAGACACACTCAAACTAATAGAAGAAAAACTAGGGAAGCATCTGGAACACATGGGCACTGGAAAAAATTTCCTGAACAAAACACCAATGGCTTATGCTCTAAGATCAAGAATCGATAAATGGGATCTCATAAAACTGCAAAGCTTCTATAAGGCAAAGGACACTGTGGTTAGAACAAAACGGCAACCAACAGATTGGGAAAAGATCTTTACCAATCCTACAACAGATAGAGGCCTTATATCCAAAATATACAAAGAACTCAAAAAGTTAGACCGCAGGGAGACAAATAACCCTATTAAAAAATGGGGTTCAGAGCTAAACAAAGAATTCACAGCTGAGGAATGCCGAATGGCTGAGAAACACCTAAAGAAATGTTCAACATCTTTAGTCATCAGGGAAATGCAAATCAAAACAACCCTGAGATTTCACCTCACACCAGTGAGAATGGCTAAGATCAAAAACTCAGGTGACAGCAAATGCTGGCGAGGATATGGAGAAAGAGGAACACTCCTCCATTGTTGGTGGGATTGCAGACTGGTACAACCATTCTGGAAATCAGTCTGGAGGTTCCTCAGAAAATTGGACATTAAACTGCCTGAGGATCCAGCTATCCCTCTCTTGGGCATATACCCAAAAGATGCCCCAACATATAAAAAAGACACGTGCTCCACTATGTTCATCGCAGCCTTATTTATAATAGCCAGAAGCTGGAAAGAACCCAGATGCCCTTCAACAGAGGAATGGATACAGAAAATGTGGTACATCTACACAATGGAATATTACTCAGCTATCAAAAACAACGAGTTTATGAAATTTGTAGGCAAATGGTTGGAACTGGAAAATATCATCCTGAGTGAGCTAACCCAATCACAGAAAGACATACATGGTATGCACTCATTGATAAGTGGCTATTAGCCCAAATGCCTGAATTACCCTAGATGTCTAGAACAAATGAAACTCAAGACGGAGGATCAAAATGTGAATGCTTCACTCCTTCTTTAAAAGGGGAACAAGAATACCCTTGGCAGGGAAGAGAGAGGCAAAGATTAAAACAGAGACTGAAGGAACATCCATTCAGAGCCTGCCCCACATGTGGCCCATATATATACAGCCACCCAATTAGACAAGATGGATGAAGCAAAGAAGTGCAGAAGTGTAGATCGCTCCTGAGAGACACAGCCAGAATACAGCAAATACAGAGGCGAATGTCAGCAGCAAACCTCTGAACTAAGAATAGGACCCCCATTGAAGGAATCAGAGAAAGAACTGGAAGAGCTTGAAGGGGCTCGAGACCCTATATGTACAACAATGCCAAGCCACCAGAGCTTCCAGGGACTAAGCCACTACCTAAAGACTATACATGGACTGACCCTGGACTCTGACCTCATAGGTAGCAATTAATATCCTAGTAAGAGCACCAGTGGAAGGGGAAGCCCTGGGTCCTGCTAAGACTGAACCCCCAGTGAACTAGACTGTTGGGGAGAGGGCAGCAATGGGGGGAGGGTTGGGAGGGGAACACCCATAAGGAAGGGGAGGGGGGAGGGGGATGTTTGCCCGGAAACCGGGAAAGGGAATAATACTCGAAATGTATATAAGAAATATTCAAGTTAATAAAAAAAAACTCATATATATGTACAGCAAAATATATAATATAATAGTTACCTTCTTTCACTTGTGAGTGAAAGTATACAAAAGAAACTAACTTGAGTCAGAAGAAAAATGTGAGAACATTGCAAGTTGATGGAAATTCAAAGTTCAAATTATATCAACAGTCAATTTTTTAGTAAATCAAGTGTTACTACATCTCAATATGTGTGGGAATGAGTCCACATATGAGGAATATTTGGCTGTGCCTTTTGAAAGAAAATACTATCAGCGTATGAAAGGGAAATGAAAATATTCATTTTGATTTTTTAGTTTATAATAAAAATGTATGGACACAACTATGTTTATTATAAGGATGTAATCAATAATACTTACAACAATTAAATAATAAAGAAAGATCAACCTAAATATAAGCAGAAGCGGTTGACTAGGTTGCAGAACATTTTTATTGTCAAATTTTATGCTACAATTGAGACAGATGTGGTAAAACATGTTTGCAATCCAGGCACTTGGGAAGGCTTTGGCAGAATGGTCAGTAGTTTCAGGAGATCTTGACCTACATAGCAGGGCATATCTCAAACAGCTACAATTTATAATATATGTTACATTTAATAGATCAATGCTGTGTGTGTGTGTGTGTGCGTATGTGTAAAACAGAGCTTAAATGACCTCTAAGGGTCAGCAAGTGAAAAACTATCAAAGTTTAAAGTCATGTAAATAACATTATATGTGTGTGTGTGTGTTTGTGTGTGTGTGTGTGTGTGTGTGTGTGTGTGTGTGTGTGTGTGGGGGTGTGTGTGTGTGTAAAAGGTAAAGACGGATATACATAGACCTAATGGCTAATGCTGATCGTTCAGTCAGTTGGGCCTTAAAGCACTTGTAAAAATCCTGTGTAAAACCATCAGTTAAAAGCCAGTAATATAGGACTGCTTCAGAGATGTGGTTAAAAAGTTCTGCTTCTCTTGCAGAAGACCTAACTTTTGATCCCACACTGGGTGGCTTGAAACAGCTTGGATGTCCAGTTCTGAGGAGATCTGACACCCTTTGGCCTCCAATAGCCCCTGTACTCATGTGCTCATACCTTTACACATACACACTTACATACACATAACAAAAATAAAAATAAATCTTAAAAACAATCACAGCAGCAGCACAGTGATCCATGCAAGCCATTAAATATAAGGAGTTGGCCAGCCTGAAGTTTCAGTCTTTCAGTTAAAGTGACTTCATGATTTAAGACTCATCTTACAAATAGGGACATGGGCTGGCTGGAGTAGGAGAGAGATGAAAAGATTATGAGTGACTGATAACCAGTTAAATGGAAAATAAATGAGAAAACACATGTGCTGCAGGTCACGTGACTGAACAAGCTCTGTTTTAATTGTGATGAGGGAGAAAAGCAAGATGGTCTTAATATTCTTATAAATCAGCATAATTTTTTTTTGCCCATTGTAGTCCATTTCATGTAGAACGATTTATGTTCCTCACTTTCAGCAAGTCCCAGGCTCACCTTAGGCATCAGCAACAAGTTGAGTCGTGACACATATCTTTCAAACAGCCACAACACACTTGCTCAGGTGAGACAACTTGGAATTGTTTTGAAGTGCAGATTGGCTAGAAGACATAGGTTCTAGGTGGTTGTATTGGTGCCGAAGGAGAAGATAGTTTTCTCAGATGCTATTGAGCAGTATAATAAAGGTTGGTTCACAGCTCGAGGGAACAGGAGCTGTTTGATTTCTATTCCTGCCTATCTTAGAAGCAGCCAGGTTATTAACCTTAGAAATGCCGACTCTTTACACTAATGGGAAGTGAAATACAAACCAAAAGAGCTTTGTAGTGTCAGCAGGTATGATGAACGCAAAGGGAAAATATTCTCACACCTTTCGGCACCCAAATATAGAGATGTGGGGAAAGCAGGATGCATAGTACACAGGAGTCTATGTGGGAATGACATTGGTCGGCTAAGAGAAAAGCATGGAGTTTGAAAGTATCAGGATGCCAGAGATCAAAAGACAAGGAGAGGTAGGCAGAAGCCAAAGACTGGCCATGAGCACATGCTGCGGGTGGGAAAGCTCTAGAAATGGTAGTGCAAGCAGGAGCTCAGGAGTTAAGTCAGAGCGGTTCTACTGGATGAGAAAAAGGATGTCTCCCAGCTCAGCATTTACCCACAATTCTGAATACATATTTTTCTAGAGTTCTGAAGGCTGGAAGCACAGGATGCAAATGTTGGTAGATGTGATTTTTCTTGAATTCTCTTGACGTACAGATGGCTGTCTTCTCTGCGTCTCACATGATCCTTCGTGCATTTGTGTGTGTGTGTGTGTGTGTGTGTGTGTGTGTGTGTGTGTGTGTATGTGTGTGTATCTTTGTCTAAGTGTATTCTTTCTTTAAAGATATGAGTCATGTTGGATTATGACCCAACCTTATGAATTTGGCTACACCTTTAAAACTTAGTACAAAATATGGGGTATGGGGAAAGAGAGGTAGAATTTCAACACATGAATTTCAAGTTGACTTCATGATATTTGATTTCAGAATATTTGTCCTTTAAATACAATTAATTGACCAAATTCATCTGCGTTTCTATGTATATGTATGTGTGTCTCTGTGTACAAGTCTACATGTGTATGAGTATGTTCATATGCAAATGTGTATGAATGTGGGCATGGATATAAGATGACTCATTTTATCTTTGATAATAATTTTTCTCCTAGTTTTAGCAACTAAATACAAGCATTTCCCTTAGTGATATACCTCTAAAGAGGTTACCAATTATACTTTTTGGAGAAAACCAGCAAAACAATACCAAGGACAACCACAGAGAATAGCTTTGACAGTCATCTCCATCGGTGCCTTCTGGATTAGGCAGAAGAACTTACCAAACAAAGATGGCAGTCAGAGTGGTTTTCTAGGTTTGACAGTTGTTATGTCTCCTTGTTCCTAAGTGTAAAGTTATGTTTGTCAAACACTAACTTTGATCAGATTCTCTAGAAGGTTTAGTACATAGGCCTTGTGTAAGATTTTTTAAGTGACAATGTAGATACACATTTTAATGCACTATGTAGATACACATGGATATCCTTGTGTTGATCATCGTATATCATATATGTAATAGGAGACATACTAAGGAATATGCAAATGCTAATACATTAGTCTTTTTAGCAACCCTGTGAAACACACACAATTGAGATTCTTATGTAGAAGAGAAAAACAAGAAACAAAAGCAGAGAACACTGTTGGAGTTCCAACATTGAGTGAAAGATCTCACATGTGAAAATAGTGAATCTAGGGCATATTTCTTTTGCACACAGCCTTGACAGGGTAAAATGTGCAGTTATTTAGACCCAAGGAAGCCCATCTCAAGCCATTTTCCTTCCACCATCACATCTTCATGAATACTCAAAGCCAAGCACACCTTTTTTCTTTGGATCGACATTCAGCAGCATATAGAACAATCAGGTTCATTCAAGGAAATGGAAAAGACACAGGTCGTTGTTTGGCACTTGCTTTAAACCTTGGCTTCCTACTTTCCAGATAGGTGACCATGACAAAATTACTCCTGTAATTATAGGTTTCCTCATCATAAAAGTGTGTATAAAATAACTGGAGGATACTGAATTATAAATGTTAAACCAATTTTAATTTAACCCTCCCCAAGTTATTGATGAGCAGTACAGGGAACTGATTGCCTTTTGATTGTGGCTGGTCACGTGGAGATAACTACTTCATGCTATTGAGATCCAGGCTAGCCCAATGGATTGTTTTCTCCAAAATAAAATGATAGAAGTGATAGTTATCAGTTTCAAGCTTCAAGCGCCCTTTTACCCTCCACATTTCCTCTTGAGCTCCCATTGCTTCAGAGTGAACATGCCTGAATTAATTTGCTTGAAAATAAAATGTCATGTGGTGCAGAATAGAATAATGTTAGTGTAAGCTGAGGCGATTGTAGAGCAATTTCAGTGTCTTCTGACCACACATGTATAAGAAAGGCCAGCCAAGATCAGCAAGACACCTAGTCATTCAGTAGAATTATGAAAAATAATTCATTGCTATTAAATTACAAATAGTAATGTGGTTCATTATGCAGAAATAGCTAACTGATGCAGTCAGATATCAGTGTTGTAATAGAAAACACTCAGAAAACATCTAAAATATATGCTGCTTAGTAGTACTCTCTTGTATATGTTTTTGTATGTGCCCCCCGGTGCCTCACCCAGAATGTATGAAAGGAAGTCCATGCAAACTACTATGGCTGGTTCCAACAACAAACAAGGATAATAAATGCTTGCTTCCATGGGTTCAGAGAAACTGTCCTTATTCTTGGTTTACATTGTCCTTATGTCAATATTAGCTGATATCTCTCTATAAAGACTTTATAGAGTTTGATCGTAACAAAGAATTTGATATTTCCTTTTGCAAACAGACCATACTCCAAATGTCATCGAACTGCTTGATGAAATGGTTAGCAGCTCCCTCACAAACAGGCCAATTTAAGAGGCAGAGGTCCAAAACCATAGTTTAGGGGCTCTTCTTCTGTTTCTTGGCTTCAGCTAAAGTACTCGGGCCTCTTGTCTGGATAGACAAGATTAAGCCCATGTTTCTATGACAACAAGTAGCCTCAAAGTTTTACTGGTTTGCAGAGTTTTTACCAAGCCTGCTGTGATTAGAACAGAGTGTGTGTGTGTGTGTGTGTGTGTGTGTGTGTGTGTGTGTGTGTGTGTGTGTACATATATGTGTGCATATAGGAATGTGTTTTTCCCAGATTGTTTCACAGTGGTAAGATTAATGCTATCTATCCTCTGTAGGGTTCTGATTATTTAAGATATATTTTTCTTACCCAGGGATTCACATCATAGTGACTGGGAAACAGAAAAAAATACACAGGAAAGGGTAAGATACAATTCCCAAAGAATGTCACCAGTGATGTTTCCTCCAGCTAGGCCCATCCCCTAGTTTTCATTGCCTCTCAAAGTCATCTTATTTTTATTTTATCAAAGAATTAACCTGTTCATTAGCTCAGAATCTTCATGATCTATTGATTCCTAGAAACACCATCAAAACCACACTCATTGATGGGCTTTACTGACTTCTCAGGTCATCTTATTACCATCTTTTGACAAGTAAGATTAACTACTACATCAGTGTGATTATTAGGTGCTTGAATGGCTTCAGTTCAGCTCCATAGCTCTCACATAAGAAATCCTAAATATATTTTTTAAATTGTTGAGTCTTAGAATGAACACAGGCACAATAAAACATCCAGTAGTGTATCTTGCCTCATAGTTTTGTAGATAGGAAGTACAGATAAATAATTAATCAAATTGGTACATGTAGGATGCTAAGAGTACTATACAGGAGGTATTGAGTAAATATCACCTACTCTTCATTTGTATTTTCATTTAAATCATTCAGAAGCGTGATTACTTGTCAACTGTAGCATCAGAAACATGAATATAAAACCCCAAGCTCTGAATGGAAAGTCCGAGCTGGGAAAGTAAGTGACATGTGATGTATTGGGGCAAACTCTCATGCTATGAAAACAACAGTATAAGGGGGCCTCTTATTCCTTCTCAGTAGAGGGAATTAGGGAGAAGCCTCAAAGAATGCAGGATCTGGGGTGAGTTGAGAAAGTGAAGGAGGATTTTGGCAGTTGGAAAGGTCTGGAGAATGGTCTGCCAGAAGCAGGGCCATCTAGGGCTGCCTTTCTGCTGTGAGGAGTGTGAGGAAGCTGAGGGGATAGGCTCTTAGGCTCTCAGGAGACATGTTAGGGGAAAGAGTTGCAAAGAAGATTAGGTCCTGAATGAGGTCGCCATGCTCCTTGAGATGGCTTTATTTCCTGGTTCACCACAAGAAGGGGAGGTGCTGGGAGCATAATTCTTCTCAGGACAAGACTTGTGCTTGTTGGATAATAATCCTTCATGATCCTTTCTGAGCATGATTGTGAATGCTGTCTAAGTGTGTTGGAGGTGCATACATGTTAAATGACTATACAGTGGAATTAAGGGAAGTGGGGGTGGGAAAGGAAGCAATGTAGGCCTAAACAGAACAATGCATACTGGGCAGGTAAAGTGAACAAAGGGGAACCTCAGAGATGTTCCCTTTACTGAGAGATTCTTATGCAGGGAGAGTGGCTACCCAGGATGTTGGGAGATGTGAAGCCTTCTATTGTTTGGTTTTGGGTTGATTTCTGAGAAAAGCTGTCATGCTTGTTTAAAGAAACACAGCTGCTCAAGCAAAAAAGGCCCACAGCAGTTGCATCTAAGAGACATCAAGGGACAGGTGCCGGTTCTAGGGCAGAGATAAGTAAAGTGCAGAGGGACAGGAGACATCAATAAAGGGAAAGGACAGAACTCTGGTGACTACAGAAAGATGCTCCCTTAGAGGCACAAAACTAGGGAAAACATTGAGCTTCAAACAGGAACAGCACGCACTTTTGAACCAATGTTATTTAAATATTAAAGAACAGAGAGACGCCAGCTGTCACTCTTGGCTATACATGTATGTCATATGTTCCCATAACATTTGCATGTATAATGACTTTTTAAAATGCAGTATATCAGATGCAAAAACGTACAGATATTTGCATCGTCAGGGAGAAACAAAGATGGCTCATTTTGAGGTTATTTTAAAATTGAAATCCTTAAATATCTGATAAACTCTCATGGCCATCTTCTTTATCAGTTGGGGTGTGGGCGCTTTGGGTTTTCTTACTGCCCTCTCGTCATTAAGACTTAAACAGGGTGGTGCCAGATTGTGGGCGCAGCAGAGCAGGCATGTCCTTATTAAAAGTGAAAGGGGGTACTAGGACAGCCCAGGAAAGCCTGGTCAGTGTCCAGGAACAAATGAGCATACTTACTTGAGTGTCACTAAGTGGAAAGAAAGAACCCACCCATAATTTAATGAATGAAAAGGAAACCATCTTGGGGGGGGGGTATCGCAGATTACTCAAGAAACTCAGAGATGGATTTGGGGACATGACTCAGTGGGTAAGAGCATTTGATCCTCCTGCAGAGGACCTGGGTTCAAATCCCAGTGTCCATGTGGTGGCTCACAACTATCTAACTCCACCTCTGGGTGATTGGATGCCTTTTTCTGGTCTCCTTGAGCACTGGCTACACAAATTTATGACAAGTTATAGACAAACTTGTTAGGGATAAACACACAGATAAAAAGTCAAGAATGGAGGTCATTGCTGCAAAGTCACTGCCTCTGGAGATGACACATACTGTTTTTCTTCCAATTACATTTCCTTTTGTCTTCTTTCCAACTGATTTTCTATATGCCAGCATACCCCAGATGCCCCATGCCCTCGCTCTAAATGTGCCACAAAGGCAGACTAGGACCTTTCACCTAAGGTCAGATTCCTGGAAGATTAAATTTTCATTACCTTGTTACTGTGCATTGGTCAGTGAGGGGGATGGGAGAGAGAGGGGGAGGGAGGTGGGGAATGCACTGGGATGGTATACATATGTATAAAAGGTACCAGTGCCAAAGGAGATTAACAGAGTAATAATATGGCTGTTTGTTGGTCAGCATTGATAGAGATTCCAGTAGTGAGGAGAAGGCATTGCCATTTCAAACATATTAACACAAGACTTATAACAGATAGGTTTTTCTCTTCTCTTTTTATCAAACACTTTAGGCAAGATGAATTGAAGTTCCTTATTTATGATCAATGCACATGCTTAGTTCATTGATTAGTCTGCTTGATGGAAGAATAAGAGAAAGTAGCAGGTATATCTAACCCCAATCCTAACTTTCCATTGCCAGAACTTGATTCTTGGCGCTCCACATCTTTTTATCTTCTGTCTCTTTGGAGTATCTGGAATGTGCTAGTCAAATTGGAACAGTCCCACCAAAATATCTGGTCCCACATCTGTTTTCTTCTTCTGTTGTAGTAGAAGTTCTTGAAGAGGTTGAAGGGACACAGATGGTCATTCTGGCAAAGGCAACTTGAGGATGGCAGTGCTTTGGGGGAAAGTAAAGAGTCAGTTAGAGATGTCAGTAGGTGTGTGAAGAATTTTGTTTACAGCAACTGCCAGGTCCTATCTGTAAACAATGACCCTGATATGAGGATCTCTTTCCATTCACATGTGCACAAGGGTTTGAAAGAGGCATAATACTTGAGCATCCCTGATTTGGCACTGCCTTTGGCACTAGTCCCCTGAGGGGTAGTGTGTGTGTGTGTGTGTGTGTGTGTGTGTGTGTGTGTGTGTGTGTGTGTGTGTGTGTGTGCATGTACATGCATGTATGATATATATTAGGAGCATTGAGTACAGACAATATATTAGATAGGGATTTAATCTCACTTTTGACTTTGCTGCCCCGGCTATCCTCCACACACCATTTAATCTCTTAAATGTATTAGCAAATGAAAGGGAGTATTGACATTAACATGTAGTATGAGAATAAACATATAGTATCTACAAAAATACCCTCCACACATTTAAATTTATCTAAGCTATTATTAAACTACATGTATGTATTAGTAGGAATACACATAACCATCAGAGATAGAAATTCTAGTACATATATTGATTTTAATATCCATGCATTAATAGCCAAATACATTCATATAAATACAGGCATATATACTTAAGTAGAAACAGACATGGGCACATGCCATCTCACTCTGAAACATCTCATATTGGACATATACATACATAATACACACCTTTAGAATGATAGGTGACTGAGCATGTATGTGTCTTCATGCTTATAAATAAAGTTCACATTTTACACAGTACATCCATTTCTTCTAAGACAAATAGAGTTAATCATTATATGACTTCAAAAATAACCCTTAGATTGATTGCTCAGCTTATTGCCCATCTATGAGGGTGTGTAGTCATTTTTTGCATGCTTTCTTTTTCTATAGCCTAGGGGTAATGAAGATCATTGTTTCATGGCAAGCATGGCAAGTATGATGGATAAGGCTTCCTACTTTTCTCAGCCTAGCATGCAGAGCCAACCTGCACTTTGCTTTTCTCTTAAGAGACTCTTAATCTGTAGTGCTGCTTTCTGAAGATCAGGCTTGGTCGGAACAAAGTGTTTTTATTCTTTTGTTCTATGTGCTGGGATGAACTGTTGAGAAATTGTGTTTTTTATTCCTGTGCATGAGGGAGTAGTGGAAGGGTGGACTGGACTGTGTTTAAGACCAATGTCCTCTTAACCTATCTACAGAGGCCAAAATCCTGGGAAATCAAATTTGTCCTGTGGCTATGCAGCTATTACACAAGCTTTTAATCAGCACTGCTGCTTGGACATCAAGAACCTCAATGCCCTGCCCACTAAGTACTGGCTGCAGGTCTATTCACTGCCTGGATCTGCAAGCTCACTTTGGAGAAGAGATTCAGCATGAAGAAGAAAGCTGGAGCCAGAACTTGTAGGGAGTAGATCTTTTCCCAGAAACAATTATGCCCCATGAAGAAGGCCAGCAGGCTACCTTGTTTATATGCTCTCACTTCCATTTGTAAATTATGAATGGGATGAAGAGAGAAGATTTTGATCCATCAAATTTATGGAATCGATAACTGTTGCCATTTCAGACTGTAGAGATCCCTGGGGATTATTTTTCCATGTATGCTTTGGTAGCAGCGCTCAAGAGAGAAAAATGCTTAATATCCTGCCATATTTATGAAATGTCAAATGTGCTTTCCAGGGTAATTACATGAATATTGAATAGCTTTGCTGAAATTTACAACTTGCAACTGAGTATTTGGGGTTGTTTCTTGCCAGCGCCTCCTCCCCGCTTGTAGACGGGACATCAGCTCTGGATCAAAGTACCCAAAGGGAATGAAATCCAAATTCCTGGCCTGCCATTGCCTGTACAGCTGGGCAACTTGGCCTGGCTTCATAGATACCATGAAAAGGGCCCATTTCCCACCCGAGCAATAGATTCATCATAATAAGAGGACTTAGGTGACATGAAATATCTCATGACAATTCTCAGTAGTAACACAAAGGGCTTCCTTGTAACTTCCCACAGAATTTGGAATGTTGAATAACACAATAAACTCAGACAATTTTATGGAGACATTAATTGTCCTGTTGGTTCTTCCAAAATCCATGCATATTCTGGCATATTAGGGTCCTAAGCTCTACCTGAAGCAGAATAACAAGAACTTTTAAATCCATAGCCTAGAACAAACTTACGGCATAGGCTATACTGTAGTGAGTATTGTTTTTTTGTTAAGTTTCAGTTCAAATAAATTATGAGGCAGTCTCAGCTCTTGTTTCTTTTTACCTACCAACAACTGTCCACTAGAAATTTGAGTACTATCACCCCAGACATAAATCTTGGAGTCCCAGCTAGATTCAACCCCAGGGTGGCCTTTCTTTATGGTACCACTACTTTTCCTTATGATATCATCACTAGACTTTATGCTTGTAATCCCCACTGTGTCCTGATAAATGCTATGATCCATCTACTCATCATTACTTACTGCATCTTCCATTTCTCATACCCCTCCTAAACCTCAGTGTTTGGAAAACGCTGCTGCTTTTCCTCAGAGGGCTTTCTGCCCTTTCCTACCTAACATACCCACAAACTCACTAAAATCTAACTAAAATGCTAAGGATACCCAATCTTAGCAGAGAACATCAAATAGGTGCTTTTTTTCTTGCCAGGCATCCTAGGAATGGATAATACTGAGGAGTTGTATGAGGACTCTAGGCTTATACAATAGAACCATGAGTTTGGGGCAAAGGGAATAGATATGAGGGATAGAACTAAAGGGGATCAGCAATTAATGGATGAAAGTGGAGATCACAGACATCAGATTCCAAAGGGGTGGAGATTATTTTTAACCTGTACTCATATTACAATGCGAGACCCAGAACCTAGGAAGGTAACATTGATTTGGGAGCAAGGTTGGGTAGCAGGAGAAAACTGAAGGAAAGAAAAATTATATTATATTGTGGATCATTGGATGGTACCAGAAGTAAATTAAAGAGAAATGAATTCATAATACCAAACTGCTCACCTCTATAATTTTTATGCCCATGCAACTGGAGATACAAATTAGCTTTATTGAGAAATGGACTCTAATGCCCAATTAAAGGTATTGTAACCCCCAGGCGTCAGTTCCTCCTCTGAGGACAATTATTGGGTTTCTCAGTAATCACATCCTTCTTTCCCATCCCAATGTACTTCATTCATGCTGACAGGGCTCCTGATAGATGTAGGGAAACTCTGCTAACCTCCATGCTTGAGCTGTGGTGCCTGACATAATCTACCATTGATGCAGCTCTGCCATATCCTATCTTTCTCACTTGCCTGTCCATTAAAAAATGTCACTCTGAAGTTACTGCAGCATCTCAGCTTAGAAGGTCTTGCCTATTCCTGTTCTCTAGGCTTTAGAATTTGAGAATTTTCCCCCTGTCTCACCTACTAATGTTCTATTGGGGGACTGTTTTATGAGACTCCACTCAAGCATTACAGCTCTTTATGAGCTAAAAATTGAATTATTTTGACCATAAACTGATGTCAAAATGCTAAAAGTCCTCAAATATATAAATTTCATCCATGATTGGCTACAAGACTAGATGTATATTAAAAAGTGGGGTCTAGGTTTTTCTTCAGGTTCTTCTCCAAATTATCTGACATGAGTTCTAAACAAGGAAGGGAATTAGATGTGGAATTTATACATCTTTAACTATTAACACACATGTGTGTATGCTCCTATTTTAATATCTACATACCAAAATGCATATGTATTCATAGTTTTAGATGGTTATATTCATGTACACACATACATGTGTGTAGATTTGAATATTGTAATCTCATAAGTAAATTTTGAGATTTTAGTTAGCTTTGCCCCCAAGGTCAAGTGTCCCCAAAATACACATGGGAATATAAGCATTAAGTAATACAAAATCCATGAACCTATAGGGAGTTGTACAGAATAGAAAAGGATCTATATCTATATATTTATACCTGTAAATATCTATCTATCTATCCATCTAACTATCCTCACACATTTATATATATGCTATTAACACCTACATACCATATCATGTTTGTACTCATGGATTCAGGTAGATATATTAATGTATACATGCAAATATGCACACATATTAGAAATTTATATATACTTAAACTATATATAAACCAGTATTTACAGTATATGAAACTATAGGTGTAAGCACAAATACACAAATATTAATATGCATACTCAGCATTAATTTGTGCTAAATTGGGTCATAATTAGTCGATCTTTTATGTTAATGGAAGTATACATTGTGAGGTTAAACAAGAAAGTTAACAAATGACTTCCGAATGATTACAAGACAGATTGGTCACTTTTATATTGGTTTGACCAAAGCCTTTCCAGAGGTCTAAACAAAATGTAGATTGAAGATGGAGTGTGTTGGTACCAGTGAGCTTTCTCAGACCTCCTTTACAATATGATCACACATAAAACGAAAAAATTTCTATGTCACCTTCTGCCAGTTTGCATTCTCTCAGGATGAGGTTGTGACATTCTTGGTAGTTTTAATGCAAAATCCAAAGTACATGTCCTTGACTATATTGTCATCCATGTAAATAAAATTTGACTTTGCTAAACTGTATATGCACAGATTACATTGAGCTTCTCTATGAAAGTCACATCTCTATTTTTCTTCTTCAATTTTTAGAAACCATAATGAAATCATTACCAGTTTAAACCATCCATTGAAAGAGAAGTTGTTCATTTTAATGGATTTTTGTCATGGGAATTCAGCAATTAATTTGGGAGGCTTCTATATTTATGAGACTATTATATAATACAATTCATTATTAATACATACGTTTAATACAATTCATTATTAATACATACGTACATTCACATTAAAATATAAAAATATCATTCATACATACTGGCTCATTTTTGCAATATTGCAAAGCACTACACAGGATATTTTTATTTCACTTCCAGCATTTAAATATCAAAATCTGATGACCTCTCATTTTCTCAATGTAAAAAAGAGTATGTATAGCCCAGGCTGGTCTCGAACTCGTGATTCTCCTGCCTCTGCTTCCTTCAGCAAATCCTAATGACATGCAGAGCTGTCCTCTGAGATGCTCTGCCAGCACCTGACTAAAACACTCACAGCCAACCCTTGGACTGAGCCCAGTGGAAGAGTTAGGGAAGTACTGAAGGAGCTGAAGGGGATTGCAACTGAAAAGGAAGAACGACAGTATCAACTACCCAGACCCCTAAGAACTCCCAGGGACTAAATCATCAACAAAAGAGTATACATGGGTGGGTCTATGGCTCCCACTACATATGTGGCAGAGGACTGCCTTATCTAGCATCAGTGGAAGGGGAGGTGCTTGGTCCTGTGGAGGCTTGTTGCCCCAGTAAAGGGGGATACTAGAGGTTGTGAGGCAAGAGTGAGTGGGTGGGTAGGCGAGTACCCTAATAGAGTCAAAGGGAAGGAGGCATGGAATGTGGGGGTTGCAGAGGGGAGACCAAGAAGGGAGGCAATATTTGAAGGAATTATAAATAAATAAAATAATCAATAAAGGAGAGAGTATGTGAGCTGAAACTATTGAGTGATTCTAAAGTAAGTTTCTTCTCCCATTCTGAATAAGACTTTTCCCACCTCTCCTGAAGTCCAAACATACTGGACTCAGCGAGGAGAATGGGGCTCATCTGGACTGAGAAGTACAGGAATTAAAATGATTTTAAAGCATCCGCTTCTATCACCCCCTTTTGTCTGAATCATCTAATTCTCTCTTCTAATCTTGTATTCTTCTTCCTTTCAGCGCTCCCTGTCTGGCAATCCTGCTATTAATATTCTGGGCTACTCTGTCCCTGCTTCACAGAAACAACCCTGTCTAGCCCACAATTCTGCTTGCATCTTATTACTCCCAAATTCCCAGAATGTATTACTCATAGGTTCTTCTAGCATCCGAGTTCTGCTTTCAGTCCTATTGGCTCTGAAAAACATCTCTACATATAAAACTTGACGGTAGTAGGTGTGGTCATAAAGTAGGAACTGTAAGAGAAAATCATTTCCATGAGAACTAATTGCTTTCTGAAGACTACCTAGTCTACTCTTTATGTTTTTTATCTTTATTTTTTGGAATGGCAGCGTTGGCCTATACTGCTAAGGACACAGTTGCCCCTCTTTTTACTTTTAATTTCAGCTAAAAAACATTCTGGCATCAGTAGACAGTAAGACATAACATGTTTTCTTTGCTCTGTCAAATTATTGGTAAGAGGTACAGACTAACCTTTGGTTACCTGAGTCAAATCCTTCTCATACTTTGTCCTCACAGCATCTTATGGTATAATAAGTCCTTCTCACTGAGAATCAGATAGTCCTAACCTGAGGTATTGGCTGGCTTTTGTCCAATGTTTGCAGTAATGCAAGGAAGAGAATGAAGGTCAAGATTCCTTTCCCAGGGAGTGGTGGGCTCCTGGGGGTACTGGCTCTGTGAGAGCACAATGGGTCGAATTGTGCTCTCAGATATGCGTTGGCCATTTACATTGACTAAAACCAGAGAAGGGTGACCTGGTGACATAGATGCTGAGCATCTTGGGAGGTGCAACCCAAGAAAAGGCTTTTGTTAGGCAACATAGGCTCTTATTGATTACATGGATTTCCTTAGCAAAAGTAAATAAGTAAACAGATGAGATGATTAACACCATCTTCTACTTGCCCTGTCCAAGGAGGGACTCTTTCAGATAAATATTGTGGCAACTAATGGGAATTAATGAAAATACCATCTCTTGGCAAACATCTTGTGAACTGCATGATTGAAACAACATGGTTTGATGCAGGGTCAATTCGCTAGCAGTTTCACTTCCAGAAACTGCATTTGTCCCAGAAAACCTGTATCAGAGAGGCTGAGAGCGCAAGATCCCAATACTCTGGATTTAAAGTTTTCAAAAGTCAATGTGCATACATATTACATTGATAATTTTGTTACAATGCAGATTCTGATTCAGTAGAATTGAGACGAAGTGTGAAATTCTGCATCAATTTTTTTTAGTGGCAAATGCTGTTAATCCCATAGATCATAAAGGGGAAAGATTTTCTTTTTTTTTCTTCATCTTTATTAAATTGGGTATTTCTTATTTACATTTCAATTGTTATTCCCTTTCCCGGTTTCCAGGCCAACATCCCCCTAGTCTCTCCCCCCCTTCTACGAGGGTGTTCCCCTCCCCAACCTCCCCCAATTATCGCCCTTCCCCCAACAATCCCTTTCCCTGGGGGTTCAGTCTTGGCAGGACCAAGGGCTTCCCCTTCCACTGGTGCTCTTACTAGGCTGTTCATTGCTACCTATGCAGTTGGAGCCGAGGGTCAGTCCATGTATAGTCTTTGGGTAGTGGCTTAGTCCCTGGAAGCTCTGGTTGGTTGGCATTGTTGTTCATATGGGGTCTGAAATTCTGCATCTTAAGTAAGCAGTTGAGTGATGCTGAGGCTGCTGATCCCTGACCCCATTCATTTCAAGTAGCAAAACTTCTAAAGTACCTTACTGCGGGTTAGAGGTTCTCAGCAGAGAGTTGGGGCTGGGGGTACAAAGGTATCCTTCCCTGCCTGAGGATATTTGTCAGAGGTAGCACAGCTACAGTGCTGCCAATGGCATCTAGTGGGTAGAGGCTAGGGATGTTGCTAAAGATCCCACAATGTACAAGATAACGTTACCACAAAGAATTAACTGACCCATGTCCTGCTTCAGGGGAAAACGGGTTTGTAATTTGTGGACCTTGGCTTAAACCATAACTATTTGACTTGATTGCCATATCACAAAGAACTTCAAACCTCTGTTTTTTGGAGAGATTCCTAATGCAGACCAGTGAGTCACTGTGTATTCTGTAAACGTTTAATAATCCTTATTATTAGATCAACAACTTTAGACAAACAGTTCTTACAAATAAATGAAGAAAAGTTGTTATTGTTGGGTCGTTATTATTACATATTTGGATATGTTAGTCATTTAAGATACTTGCAATATGCAAACAGAGTCAGGGGGAGAGATAAGACAATACTGAATCTGTAATATTAAGTTTCCAAGAAGAACTGCCTCCCCTACATTATTAGGCAAACACTGACAGCAGATGTACTCAGAAGTGAACAAACAATAATGTCTAGCTAATCTGTAGGTGTGGTTATCTTTAACATTTCCAATTACAGTAGCATTTTCTCCTAGTACAGCCCTTGACTTTCACTTTAAAATACAGGTGTGTTCTTTTTCTTGTGAGTCTATGGACTGTCTTTTGTTTACTCTCAAAATAAGAGTAAAGGAGCCCCAGCAAGGCTAGGTTGACAGAAGGAGGCTGAGGTTGACAAGTTCTCAAGTGAACATCAGGAAACAAATCAAGTCACTTGGGGTTTAATCTTTCCCATGCATCTCAGCATGCTTTGGACATGGTTTCCTCTGCCATGCTCTACCTGAGTTTTCTTTATCTATATAGCATATGGAGATGAATGAGTAAGTGTGCATGCACACACACACACACACACACACACACACACACACAGAGAGAGAGAGAGAGAGAGAGAGAGAGAGAGAGAGAGAGAGAGAGAGAGAGAGAGATTTGTCTCCATAGATAAATCTTATGTTGACTGCTTATTTTAAAAAAAGTCAACCAGATGGCACAGCTGGGAAAAAATTGTCTGTGTTTTACAGGGTCTATAAAGCTCTTTATCACCCCAGCAGGAATGGGCAAGAACCTGGCAGGACACCAAGGTGCTCAAGAAGAATGTTGAGCATCTGTTTGACATGTTGGTGAAGCTTTCCAGAATCATCTGCAGCCCTCCTGCTTGCCAAAGATTCTGCACATGTCCTGGAGGTTGACTTTTTCCTGTTTCCTCCTCACTTTATCTTACCCTTCTCCAGCTTATCTGCCTGTAGTATTTCTCAGAGGCCATTACTCTAAAAGGTCACTATCGTTTTGCTGATAGAGTCAATTGAAACTGGGCGTGCAGTGCAGTGGTCCAATAGAAAGAGTTGGCCTGTTGGGTTGACTTCACTGAGAACAAAAACAAGACTCAGCTTACATTTATACTCACAGCTATAATTTATTATCACAAAAGGATAACAAACATAATTAACAGAATAAGAAAGCCCTTGTTTGGGTGTTTGGGAGGAAGTCTGAGAGATTAGCTTCAGGCTTCCAGAATCTTCTCCCATTGGCAATGCTTAAGATAAACTTAATATTTAGTCACAGGTTTGAGAGGCAATTGATTGGGGAAGTTTATTACAGATCCAACAACCAGTGCTTTGAGTCCCACATGGACACAGACCACTTAGGCAGCCTCTGCTGGGGGTGCATCTCAATTTCAGACTTCAGAAAGAAAATGTAGCATAAACTGTGTTTTTCTTGGCAGAAATAGTTTGGCCATAGAAAGCCATTTGATTAGTGAGTGGTAGGAACCCCCTAATCCTTTTAAGTGCAAGTTCCTAGAAATGACCCAAGAGCACATCTTGTAACAGGTGTTTCTTCAAGTATAGCAGTTTGGCTCGAAAATGCTAAGTCTTTCAATAACATAATGTATCCTACACTCTCAGGGCCTGTTGGTAGCTCAGTGGGATCCCAGGATACCAGAGCTGCAGAGCTGTCTCAAGGTGCTATGGGGCTCACCTTCCCCAGAGAGGCTGAGACAGCAGGTTCTCAGCCATGCTGACTGGAGCCTTTGAAGGTGCAGTCTCATGGGGGAGTACTGCTCCTCCCAGGGTTACAAGGTTATGCCAAAACAAAGGCAACCTTGTCTCAAAACCTTCTCTGTCTATAGCATCAGCTGCTCCATTTTCCTCTACTTTGAATCAGAACACTTGAGGCTTTATTCTTGTAAGTCAAAGGATCTTTTTGAAAGATGGCATATAAATTTTTTTCTTTCTGATGTGAAAGCTTGTAAGAGTCTTTATCTTTGAAATGGAAAGATCTTCCTTCCTCTTAGAATGCCTTGACACACTTTCTTACGATTAACTCTGGTGAGTTTGTCATGACTCCATTCAATTTCCCATCTCACCTCCCTTTAATACTCATTTTCAGTCTTCCAAAGTTTTCTTCTATTACATCCATAATTGTTTATGCCTGTCTTTGTAAATAATAAACATTTGGAGCATGAATCTTCACTTCAATCATTTACTTCCTAAATTCTTCTTCTATTCACTTGGGAATTTGTTTATTCCCACAGTGTACTAATTGACACTAGAAATGCAAAGATAGCTAAGGTATTTTGTCTACCATTCAGCAACCTAACAGTGAAGGAAAAAAATTACAACCAATATTGTATTAGAGAAAATGGAGCTCGAATGGGGGCTTAGTATGGTATGTTTTTGTTCCCCTAAATCACTTCACTGTAGTCATGTTTTTTATTTAGTTGGTTTTGATAACTTTGCATTCAGATTTTGTTCATAAGTTACAGGATTTTATACTCCTGTGAAGAGATGCTTAACTCTGTTCTGAAGGATTGCTTCTAAATCTCAGGCCCAGGTAACACAGACTAGTTTCAAAGGAGAAGTCAGAGGCTAATGCCTCATTCTCTTTCTCCTATATTCTGGGCCTAACAGTGTCCTCACCCAGACCTAGGAGCATCGAGCAGAGCAGGAGAAGCTTGGGTATTCTACTGTGCAATGACATCTGAAACTAGGGATGGAGATTAAGGCTCCAGAAATTTCAAGAAGAAAGCCTTAGAAGTGCCAGAATGCTGGTGTATCAGTGAAATGTACATGGGATGAAGCCGGATGTCTGCTGTATCAGTGGACTATACTCTGGATGGCATCACTGCCTGGCTATATCAAGGGACTCCACCTGGCATACATCTGGATGAAAAGAGTGAGCTGCTCCTAATTCTGCCTCCAGAGCCCTGGTGCTCACTGATCCTGTGCAAAACCCCACCTATTATACTTGTAGGATGAAGAAGCAAATTGGTGGGATGGAGAGATGGCTCAATCATTAAAGGACAGGCCCACAACCAAAATGATAAGAAGCAAATTGGTGCTACCAAAGAGGAGGAATTTCTAACTGTAGGGCAGGTCCCCTGTGCTGTGGGAGGGATAGGACTGAAAGGAAAATGTCTCATTTGCCTCCTTTTCCTGGAAGTCATTGCTATTTCCTGTAATTACTTCTATTGCTGCTCTTCATGTTACCTCCCTGAATTGGGTGATTTAGTAGTCATGATATTGAAAGTGGGGAGAAACATTTTCCTGAAGATTCAACTTCTTTGGCCAGCTCTCTGGATTTCTTTTACTAGTTTCTCTTCAACAGAATTATTTGAAAATTAATTTTTGTTATAAAAATAAAATTCCCCAATGTAATTGGAGCCACCTGAGGGCTTTTTTTTTTATTTAATAGCAACCTACCCCAGACGCTGGTTTCTCTTGGTGTTTGGGCAATTATAGTAAGACATCCAAGTGGAGGCAGAGTGCACTGCCTGAGCACTTAGAACCCACTAGGAGATGGAATTAATCTTCATCTTGGTAATTTTATTTGGTTTACAAAACCAACCAGCCAATGATAAGACATTAGCCATGTCTGAGAGATGTTAAGACTGAAGTTGGAAGAATTAATGCCTGAATAAAGATTGAGAATTTCACTGAATTGGGAGTTTTGATCAACTGGAACTGGGGCTGTTTTCATCTCTCAAAGGCCAATTTACCTCTTATTCGCACACGTGACAGAGACTCCCTCAGTATTTAGGGTTAAGGTTCTTTCTCGTTAGAGTTTCACAAGTCATTTAGAGACAAGTGAGTATGGCCTTGCAGCCTCAAACCAAAGTTCCTTTGTTAGTTATTTTTCCTTCTTCTCAATACATTTTAGTAGTTGGGTTGTGTTTAAGATGTAGGTCTTTTATGAAGACTTGAGGATAGAAGTTTCCAGCTTCCTGGAGCTTTCGTTATGGCCAATATAGAACTGCTATTTTCTAAATGTTTTCAGTTTCATTAATTCATCTTCTGCCAATTTAAAGGAGAAAACACCATTGCTGGGGCCAGCGCTATATTGTCCCTGCAGACATTCTTGCATTTCCCTAGACCTAGCTACCACAGGAAAGGTACCCAGTGTACAAGAGAGAATATTTTCATAGAACAATACTCGTATCCCATATTAAAATATGCATTTCTGTTTTTTTATTAGTCACTCTCCTGTTTACCTTTCTTCATTCAACAATTGTGTCAATCTGCCTGAGAGACAAAAGTAGACACAAAATTATTCTAGAAATTAAAATGTTTCAGAGGGCTATAATACCTCAAACACATAGTGGGGGTTTTTGTTGTTGTTACAGCTACAATTTATCCAATATTTTATAAATTGGATCCACTCTTTACACTGTTTGTAATAATACAGAAGGAATTACTTATTTTATATTTTAATATTATAGATCCATTTTATTCCCTGGTGCCAGCAGTAAAATGCATCTTGAGTTCCATGGTGTTTCTAATGACCTCTAATATGCAGTCCTTAAATTTAGAAAGCAGGGACTATGTAAATGTTCTTACCTCTTCTAGTCTTTACCTCTTAAGATTATTTTTTTTAATTTTAATATGCAGATAGAAGTAATGAAAATTCTACGGAGAGAGTTAAAAGGCTAGTCTTGCCACTTTATCCTACTCTAAACCCGAAAACTTGTTAGATTATTACAATTGAGTGTCCAGCTTTGATGTAGAAATTTAAAATATGGATTTAATAAGGTAAAACATAGCCCAGCCGAGGTTTCCACTGGGAAAAGTCTAAGTGCAAGTAAAACATAACACCTGTGCAGCCTTTTGGAGCTGGAGGGGGGAGAGCCTCTTCATGGAGCTGATCTGTCTGCAATCACAGCCCCTCCACTCAGAGCCAAGTGCCCTCATCAGGCACCTAGGTGTCAAAAAGCAATGAGGCCCTAATTAAGGAGCTGCTGAGTTTCTCAAGGAGGTCTGGGCTGTTGCCATTTCAGACCTCATTCAAGGTGTTCATCTGAAGGGGGCAAGTCATCCTGGAAGTTTTAATTCCCAGACAAAATGCAGTATGACTGCACCCTCTCCTCCACTGCTAATTGTATTCATTGAGACAAAATGTTCATTTACCTGGAAAAGCAGAGAAGGCCTGTGCGGATGTTTCTCCCAGGTTTTGAGGGAGGAGGACCCCTTTGCCTATAACTAAGTAGCCGGTGTGCATACTCATGCCAAGGAATGTGTCTAGGAAAAACTAGCAGAAGAAAGACCCTTCTCTTCAAACCATTGATCTCTCAACAGCAACAGGAAAATTGAAGTTAAAATTTCATTGGAACTCTGGCTTCTGCAAAGCTCCAGCAGCACCACTGGAGAAGAGAGCAAACACCTGCTAATAAGAACAGTTCTCATCGTGAGCCTGGGTTTTCAGAATTTAAAAAAAAAAGTCTGTGTGTGTGTGTGTGTGTGTGTGTGTGTGTGTGTGTGTGCGCGCGCGCGCGCCTGAATGACAATTTTTAAAACTGGAGGGGAAGACAGAAACTGTGGAGGTTTTTAAAGACAGAATTTCTTGCTGAGACACACTGTCAAATTTTCATTATATCCATTTCAAGGCAAGCATTTATTACCTTTCCAGGGACTATATATCTCCTGTAATGTTCTAACTGTGCTTTGCCTCTTAATTACCTGTAGAATTTGAATTTAAACCAAGCGAAAGAGTGCCATCTACTCCAGCTTCCCATGGTGGTTTCTATGGTAACTAAAGGAGTCTCCTCCTGGTAGGATGGGCTGGAATATCTGCCTCCCACAGCATAGGCTGAATAGTGTAGATTTATCTCCTTCAACTCACTGAAAGCACAGAAAAAAAGCACCTGAACGTTCACTGAGCCTTGTCAGATTTCTATGGACCCTACACTCAGCTGTGATATCTGCTTTCCTTGCTAAGTCATTGGGGGCAGGCCTTTGGTGGTTGACTTCTCCCCAAACAGTGAAGTCAGACTGCTTTTATCAGCATCATGATCCTACATGGGCAAATCTGGTGTGTAGTTCCTTTTCTTGACTCAGTTCAATATGCTAGAGGTTGGGTGCCTCTATGTTCCGCGAGCAAGAAGAAAGAGTAAGAAATAGCATGTTCCTCCTCTCACTCCAGAGCATACGTACAGGTAATCATTAAAGATAATTTTAACACGAGGTAGCACTCTGCTAATTATACTGAGTTAGTCACCAAAGGCCTGGAATCCAAACCCAATTCTAAAGCCAGTTAGGCCCTACCAAGTCAAGCAAAAGTAACAGAAAAGTAAACTTGTACTTGGGTGTTTCATTAGACACCTTTGTCAACAAAATGCAGTAGTGCTAAAGTCACCTTCTCCACAAAGAAAAAAGCGAATGCAGTAGAAACAAGTTTGCAGACAATAATTCTGTAAGAATGGTGAATCCTTAGCCTTGTGTGATCTGCAAGGGAAGTCTTACAGACTTCCAGGTTATGCCATCAATAGTCATTGAGCTTGTGAAGGTTGGATATAGAACGGGAATGTAGAACGCTCTCCCTGGCCCCTGAGTCGCAGGAATTTGAATAAGCTCGACATGGTTCTGCTATACCTCAAGCACCAGAATCCTTCATATCCTGCCTCAGTGTTCTCTCCCAACCACATCTGGAATAAAGCTAAGGAAAGGCCAACATCTTCATCTTAGTACAAACCATCTCAGAAAAATTAAAGCAAGTCAGAGATCACAGAGAATTTTCCAAGTTACGGATAATAATAGGTGGCCAGAACCTAATCTTTGCTTTTGCTTGTAGCGAACCTAGCCTGTAATGGCTGAACCATCTGTCCAGCCCCTGAGTCTAGAGTTTGAATTTGTTCTGTTTGATTTCTGTTAGTCCTAACTTTTACAGGTCAGAAAAGAAGGTAAAGGTTTAAAAGATCTCATTCATTGTTTCTCAATACTGATTAAAGTCTTCAAAACATTTGGTGAATCAGAGCTTTTAATCTAGTTTATCCTAAGGATTAACATTGACTGATCACATAATGTTGCTCTTTGACTGTACACATTTTTACAGACTATCAGATGCTACACTGTACTCATTTCAACAATCTCAATTAAAATTTTATTTTTATTCAGTCTGATTGTTTATAGTACATGGACATGAACAGTATCATATGTTCCCTCAGCATAATGTTCAGATGGCTTCTGGCTTAGTCCCTAGGCTACAACAAGCCCCGTTAGTTAGCTTGACCTGTTTCCTTAGGGCTCAAACTGAACAGTCCTGAGATGCTCTCCTGACTTGAGAATTCTCAAAAGTGGTAAAGATGAAAAACAATTTAATCTTTGAGATTTGTAAAAAGACCCACTTCAGCAGATCCATACACAAGGGAAAGCTTAGGAACCCATGGGGATTAGTGGGCGCAAAGACAGAGAGTCCTATCGGGAACTGAGAAAGAAACCACCTGTCTTCTATCTGCCATTCTTGGCTCTTCTCTCCTCATATCACTGCTTGAATATAAAGATTTCGGTAGGGGCTTCTGTTCTCTAAGGTTTAGACTTCAGTACTCGTGTGCCCCACTTTAGTGTCTTCCATTTGAGTTGTTACTCTAAGGGGATTCAAAACAATATAATTTTATTGAAGACTGGCTGTAAACAGGCTGGAGCCTAGCAGTTTGTCTTATGCGCTGCAGCCACTGTAATGGCATTACCAGAATCCTATGATAGGAGGGCCTTGTATTAATACTGAAATCTGTGTGGTTCAAATGGACAATCCTGCAGCAGCCATGCTGAGGTTCCTGGAGCTTCGGATGATACTTGATTGGACTTCAGGGCTAATACTTTTAAGGTATGTTCTTGAGTCTAATGACTTTGTTAATGTTAAGGACAAGTCATACAACTTATTTAATTGTTTTTGAGTAAAATTACTATTATTTTGCCTTTTTATAGATTATAATTACATCATTTTCCCCTTCCATTATTTCCCCCAAACCTTCCCATATAGCACTTCCTGCTCTTCTTCAAGTTTTTGCTCCCCCATATATACATACAGAGAGAGAGAGAGAGAGAGAGAGAGAGAGAGAGAGAGAGAGAGAGAGAGAGAAGGAGAGAGGGAGGGAGGGAGAGAGAGGGAGAGAGAGAGGGAGAGGGAGAGACGGAGAGAGAGAGGGAGAGAGAGAGGGAGAGCGAGAGGGAGAGCGAGAGGGAAAGGTAGACCAATTGTTTATCCAACACCAAATGGTCATCCCTAACATCATATATACAAGTAACATATAGGCTGAGCAGAGCAGGTTAACCTTACATATTTGGGAATAGTTAATAGTTTAGTGACATTATTACTGGTGCATGCAACTAAAAAAACTAGGGAAGAGCTCTCTCTGAAAGGCTACCTTTATCAACAGTAGACGAGATGAAGACACAGTTCCATGCTGTCATCCTCATTACCCTGAGGAATTATCTTAATCGTTTAGGGCCTTCAACTCAGGTAAAACTGTGACATTGGAGTCAACACAGAGAGGAATTTTTAGACAAATCAATGTGTTTTTCTTTCACACACACACACACACACACACATTTAAGACTTTCTTAAAAGAAACATAAAGCATGCTGAGCATGGGTATGGAATTCCTAAGTGAGAATCCTAATTTACAGTCAAGTGTTAGAAGACATGATAAACTTAGGATTGGTTACTTTTATAGATGACTGAAAACAGCTTTACCATGACTACTTGAATAAAATAAGTCAGGTATACAAGAAGTATTAAACTTTACATTTGCTGCTTATTTCATCTTGTGAGAAATGATTTATTTTGTTTTTAAAATTTGACTTTTAGGTTGATGTCACAACAATGAATTATTGAGAAAGCCTGCTTATGAATTAAAGAAAAGTTTACCAAAGACCATGATTCTAGAGATACAGGTCCAAAGTCAGAGAGTTCATTCACTTTGGTCTCAGGTCAGAGTGTCAAGTCATAGGACCCGTGTGTGTTCAAGTGAGTGCTTACAGTTTGAACACAGATGCACAGAGAGACCAAGAAAATGCAATACTTTTTGAGGGCAATCTACAGTAGCCTAAGTCCCTCACATCAGTTCCCGTTTCCAACTCCTAAAGGCCCTCAGAATCTCCAATCACTGATGGAGCCCTTAGCACATGGATCTTGTAGAGACACCTATATTCAAGTAATAGCATCAGGTAGCAAGGCTGTGTGTGGAAGCATCCTAACACCACACAGTTAATGAAATATGGATGGAACTTCCGTCTCGTTCCAAGTGCTTGTTCCTGATACTAAATTCCTGTGGTCAGCTTTCTTTCTACCTTTGTTGTAGAGATTTGACTCCGAAATATTGAAGTTTTGTTTCTGAAGTTATACTAACTTCAGTATTTTGAAGGTCACATACAAACATTTACAATAGTCACTTTAGGTGATATACTTCTGTCCTATTTCTAACTGTGGTCCTTTTACTTACTGATAATTAAGTCAGAAGGCAGTTATTGGCATCCTTACGCCTTCTCAGCTGGGAGAGATGGTGACACTTTCCATAGTGTTATTGACTGTGGAACCTCCACAGAAACAGGTTGAAGCCCTAATTCTCAGCCTGACTATATTCGGAAGAACATCTGTCTCAGTAAGTAATTAGGGTTAAATGAGGTCGTGAGAGCCAGGCCCTGCTTGCACTGAATTAATATCCTGAAGAGAAGAGCCAGCGTATTTGCACACACTCTTCAAAATTCTCACATGTACTGTACCACAGGAGGGCAAGCAACGCAATGGTTTCCACAGTCAAGAAGGCCCCAAATGAGCTCCAACTGTGCCAAACTTGATCTGTGTCTCTTAACTTCAAAGCCGAGGAGAAATACACCTAAAAAGATGCTAAAATCACTCAATCTTTGGCACTTTGGTTTAGCAGGATAAACTGAGGAATTCACAGAGCCACTTACTGGGCAAAAGTATACATTAGAAATGGGGTGTCCACTTATTGCTGAAAATACTACATAATTTGAATATAGGAAACAGAGAACTCAGGCAGAAACTGAGCTGTGGGTCATGATGGTGAGCATTTATAATGCTGGCCAGTGCTGGGCAGGGTATTGAGGGAGAAATATCATTAGTAATCTTACCCAGCTGTGAGCCTTTGTGATACTATATCCAACCCTTCCAGGCAGATCCTTCCGGTAGATGATGGTAGTATGGGTTTTCTAAGGGAGCCAAGGGCTTTCTGTTTAGATTTAAGACCCACTCTGAAAGGGGGAAAATACTTACCAAAAGCTAGATATTATGGATCCTAAGGGCAATTTGATTGTTTGTTTTATGGACACATGATCAAAGGGCAAACTGATTGTTTGGACACATGAACAAACCACTGTATAAATATTTATGTTTATACTCAGTCCCAGAAGGTTTTGTTGTTGTTGTTGTTGTTTTGGTTTCATTTTTGTTTGTTTTCAGAAGTGTTGATAGTTAAAACAGTTTCATGACTGGCCAGAATGCTGAGATTGAGTGACTGTTGAATGCTCAACCCAAAACAGGATGAGCACATCAACCAGGGAACATCCAAGCAGAGGGGGTGGAAAGATTTTTCAAGCCTGGTGATAGGCAGAAGTACTAGGCTACATTGTTTCCAGACATGATATGGCTGTCTCAATCACAAATACACAACCACTGTCATCAGGCTGAGTGCATGTGCATGTATGTGTGGACACAAGCGTGTGTGCTCTCACACATACACACATAGGTAAGGAGCTAGTTAAAGAGAAGAAGGTCAGCATGGTGTGAGTTTGACAAACGAGTAATGGAAAGTAAATTTGATCATGATGCAGGGTACACATGTATGAACTTGACAAACATTTAAAAATAATACTGAAAAAAGAAACATTCTGTTTTCTTTGAGAGTCTACTCAACTTGCTCCACCCCACTTCCTTTCCTGCTACATTTCTTTTGGGTTTCACAGAAACCCTTATTTTTTCTGATAGAAAAAATGTGAATTGTCTAGAGGAAGAGAGCACTGTTCAGCAAAGTCAAAAACCACATTCATCACCACAGCAAGTGCTCCAGTCATCTTTGTCAGCTCTAATTTATTTTTGGTTTTGTGAGGTTCCATAGAACTAGACTAGACTAGACCAGACCAGAGAGCTGCCATTCTTCCACCTCCACAAGTTCAAGGGATGCCTTGCTTTGTGTTTATCTCTCAGTGTTGACCTGGTAGGAGGAGGGGTATCCGCTGAGTCTGATCTAAAAGTAGTATCTGACTGTTGGTGTCCAAGGTGACTGATGCCCAGGTGATGGCAGCATACTGAGAGGTGGGTGATGGAGAAGGTTGCCTTGTATGTGCACATAGGAGATTGTCTTCAATGAATTTAAAAGCAATGTGAAAATGAAATAAGTATTATCTGGTTTTGGTCACTATGATGTTTGGGCAATTCTAAACCCTAATGTTAGACACAAAACCCTGTTCCCCAAGGAGGTAAATGTGTCTACCACCACTCAGCCCTGTATTTGTCATTGTAAAGTACTCATGACAGATGTAGATTTTGGAGACACTGGAGGTGTGTTCAGTGCGTGATTTACTCAAGATAAACCTTGCTCCCCTCCTGCTTGCAGGCTCAGCCCCTCCTGCATGCAGATGCTTTGCAGAAACAGCTTAGCATGGAGGATTCTACTGATCTATAATAGAAAACTCTCTGTGCTCCATTTTAGGGGTTTTCTTTTGCCAAGTTACTCCTGTCTGCAACAAGGTGAGCTCAGCAGTGGGAGCCAGATCCACACTATAAATGAAATTATTTCCACTGCAGCACTGGAGAGTGGGAAAGAAAAAAAGGAAATTTCAAAGTGAGAAGGGAGCTATCATAAATAGAGAGATACATATATAGATACACAGGTACACAGATACACAGATACATAGATAAACAGTTACACAGACAAATAGATGCACAGATACATAGATACATAGTTACATAGATACACAGATACACAGATGAATAGATAAAGAGAAGCACAAACACATAGATGCACAGGTACACAGATATACAAATACCCACAAGTACACAGATACATATATACACAGGTAGATAGATACATAGATATACAGATAGGCACATAGATACAAAGGTAGATAGGTACATAAATACATAGATACATAGATACGCAGATACAGTTAGAAGGACAGATGATAGAGAAAGGAGAAGAGAGAGGAGTAGGAGTGGCTTACCACTGTGGGTAGCAAGAGAAGCAAATGAGGAGCCTGCGAGGTAATTTGCCCCTACTGGATGGCCTTTACCTTTCCATCCATAGTCATCTTAATCACATGGATGAGGATTAAAGACTCCCAGACGCTTTCTGAGAAATGGAAGCAAAGAGACTGCAGAGAAGCCATCTTTCTGCACTACAAACTTGTATTCTCATAAAATAGCCTCATTTTCACACTTTGTGACAATGCCTTCCATCTCCTGACAAATGACATTAAAAAGCATTCACACACGAACCAGGAAGCTGTGTCTATACGTAGAGGGCTCTACGTATCTTTGGAAGATAGGGCACTGTGCTAGAAGGGTAGCTGTAGATACAGATACCAATAGAGTCTGTAAAGTCTATAGTCCAGGACTTCCTGTTTCTTGCACTGACCTTGGGATGCCATTGTCCTGAGCTTTGAACATCATCGCTACAGGGCCCCATGCGTGAAGCTTGTACTGGATGAGTCTATGATTGAAGTTACCTCATTTTCTTTGCAATGTGTCTGTACCTCTAAGTCTGCTTATGTGGAGCATCTATGAATTTCCTTCTGTTTAGCAGCTATGTGAGCAATCTGTAGCTTGGTCTCTGCAATGGGTGTGTCCTATTAAACATGTTCCTGGATCAGTGTGATCCTTGCAATCCTTGTGATCACTGTGTGTATCCCAAACAGGTTTCTGCCTCTGTGACTAGGGTTGGTTCCTCCTACAGTACATCTGCATTTGCCAGTTATCATTTAGCATTTATTAGGGGGAATCACGGTGCTTGCCAAGTGAAGCAAGTAGCATTGTCTGGCGTGAGCTACCAGTTCATGCTGGAGGGTTTCTGGACAGTCTTTCAGAGAACAGAGGCTCAGCTACATTAGGAGAGCAATGAAGAACAGCTGATGGGAAGGGAAGTAGGCAGAGTTCACCTCAGGATGTGTTTTCTGTAGAGAGTTAAAAACAGTGCAACTTTTGCAAACCAATTGTATAGCTATCTAGCTGAGGATGATTCTCAAACTTCTAATCCTCCTGCCTCAACAACCTGAATGCTGGAAATATAGGCATGCGCCACCATGTTTAGAGTTTTTGTGATCTAAATGACAACCCATTAATCAATTGTTTCAGTTATTACTGTTGAAATTTTATTACGTACCTTTAAGGCACCAAGCAGCAGGTATTACTTGGCTTGGATTGGTCCCACAAAGCATCACATGCTGAATGACTTCAAAAAGAGCAGCGTGCTTTTGTATGCTTCTGGAGATGATTTGTTTGAAATGAAGGAACCCCTACACCCAGGACTGGTTTCCTATTAGGTGTTCATCTCTTGATTTACAGATTTACTTTTGCATGGCTGCCTGTTCACAATGTGTTTCATGATGTCTTGCCTATTGTGTATTGCCATATGACACTGGTAGCCTCTGTGCATCCAAATTTTCTGACAAGGACACCAGTCAGATTGGATTAGAGTCCACTATACTGACCCCATTTATAACATACATGTTTTTTTCTTTTATTGGATATGTTTTTGTTTACATTTCAAATGTCATTCCCTTTCCCAGGTTCCTGAACATAAGCCCCATCCCATCCTCCTCCCCTTCTTCTATAAGAGTGTTGCCCTTCCCCTCCACACCCCTCCGCTCCTCCCCTGATATTCCCCTATACTGGGGGGGGGTCCAGCCTTGGCAGGACCAAGGGCTTCTCCATCCACTGGTGCCCAACAAGGTCATCTACAACATATGCAATTAGAACTATAGGTCAGTCCATATAGAGTCTTGGGGTAATGGTTTAGTCCATGGGAGCTCTGGTCAGTTGCCATTGTTGTTCTTATGGGGTTGCAAGCCCCTTCAGCTCTTTCCATCCTTTCTCTAATTCCTCCAACAGGGATCCCAGTTTCAGTTCAATGGTTTGCCTCTAGCATTTGCCTCTGTATTTGACATGCTCTGCCTGTCGTCCCAGGAGACAACTATATCAGACTCCTGTCAGCATGCACTTCTTAGCTTCATCAACATTATCTAGTTTTGGTGGCTGTATATATATGGGCTGTGTACACACATGTGGGGCAGGCACAGATTGGCCATTCTTTCAGTCTCTGCTCCAAATTCTGCCTCCATATCTCCTGCTATGAATATTTTTGTTCCCCCTTTTAAGAAGCATTGAAGCATCTGCACTTTGGTCATCCTTCTTGAGCTTCATGTGGTCTGTGGATTGCATCTTGGGTAATTCGAGCTTTTGGGCTAACATCCACTTATAAGTGAGTGGATACCATGTGTGTTTTTCTGTGACTGGGTTACCTCACTCAGGATGATATTTTCTAGTTCAGTCCATTTGCCTATGAATTTCATGAAGTCATTGTTATAGACAGCTGAGTAGTTCCCCACTGTGTAGATGAACCACATTTTCTGTATCCATTTCTCTGTTGAAGGGCATCTAGGTTCTTTCCAGTTTCTGACTATTATAAATAAAGCTGCTATGAATAAAACGGAGCATGTGTCTTTGTTGTATGTTGGAGTATATTTCAGGTATATGCCCAGGAGTGGTATAGTTGAATCCTCAGGTAGTGCAACATCCAATTTTTCAAGGAACCCCCAGACTGATTTCCAGAGAGGTTGTACCAGTTTGCAGTCCTACCAACAAAGGAGGAGTGTTCCTCTTTTTCCACATCCTTGCCAGCATCTGCTGTTGCCTGAGTTTTTTAACTCAACCATTCTGACTGGTGTGAGGTGGAACCTCAGGGTTGTTTTGATTTGCATTTCCCTGATGACTGAGGATGATGAGCATTTCTTTAGGTACTTCTCAGCCATTTGATCTTCCTCAGCTGAGAATTCTTTGTCTAGCTCTGTACCCCATTTGTTAATAGGGTTATTTGGCTCTCTGGAGTCTAACTACCTGAATCCTTGTACAATTTGGATATTAGCCCTCTATCAGATGTAGGATTGGTAAAGACCTTTTCCCAATCTGTTCGTTGCTGTTTTGCCCTAACAACAGTGTCCTTTGCCTTACAGAAGCTTTGCAGTTTTATGAGGTCTCATTTGTAAATTCCTGATCTTAAAGTATAAGACATTGGTATTTTGTTCATGAAATTTTCCCCAGTGCCCATGTGATCAAGACTTTTCCCCACGTTTTCTTCTATTAGTTTGAGTGTATCTGATTTGATGTGGAGGTCCTTGGTCCACTTGGACTTTTAAGTTTTGTGCAGAGTGATAAGAATGGATCGATTTGTATTCTTCTACATGCTGACCTCCAGTTGAATCAGCACCATTTGCTGAAAATGCTATCTTTTTTCCATTGGATGGTTTTGGCCCCTTTGTCAAAAATCAAGTGACCATAGGTATGTGGGTTCATTTCTGGGTCTTCAATTCTATTCCACTTACCTACCTGCCTGTCTCTGTACCAACACTATACAGTTTTTTGTAAGCTAAGGGTACCTGGAAGAGAATGGGGGACAAGAGACATGAAGAAGGACGCCAAGACAAGAGTCTGATCAAGGCGACAATTTTATTTTTTCCCAAGGCTGCATTTATTCCATAACATGGGTAACAGAGGGAGGGGGAAAACGTGAAACATTTACACAGGCCAAGGACAGAATATTCGTGTGGTCAGCTGATATTAACAGGATGTTGGTTTTTCAGAAAGGTTACAGGTTTGTCATATTATTAGTCAGCAGGAGAACTTTATCATATCATTATTCATCTTGACCACCAGATTAGTTTCTGCAGCTGGCTGGGGATTTTCCATGAACCCAGTCATACTTAATTCTAACCATAATAATATCAATAATGGAGGGCGTCAAGGGCATTGCTCCCAACAGTTTTTATCACTATTTCTCTATAATATTGCTTAAGGTCAGGGATGGTGATTATTGTTGAGTATAGTTTTCACTATCCTGGGTTTTGTTTTGTTTTTTTATTCCAAATGAATTTGCAAATTGCTCTTTCTAACTCTATGAAGAATTGGATTGGAAGTTTGATGGGGATTGCATTGACTCTGTAGATTGCTTTGGGCAAAATGACCATTTTGAGCATTAATCCTGCCAATTCATGAGCATGTAAGGTCTTTCCATCTTCTGAGATCTTCAATTTCTTTCTTCCGGTACTTGAAGTTCTTGTAATACAGCTCGTTCACTTGCATGGTTAGAGTCACACTGAGGTATTTTATGTTATTTGGGACAATTGTGAAAGGTGTCCATTTCCCTAATTTCTTTCTCAACCTTTTTAAGGCTACTGATTTTTTTGAATTATTTTTATATCCAGACACTTTGCTAAAGTTGTTTATCAGGATTAGTGGAATCTCTGGTGGAATGTTTGGAGTCACTTAAACATATCATATCATCTGCAAATAGTGATATTTCGAATTCTTCCCTTCCATTTTGTATCCCTTTGACCTCCTTTCATTGTCTAATTGCTCTGGCTGGACTTCGAGTACTATATTGAATAAGTAGGGAGAGAGTGGGCAGCCTTGTCTACTCCCTGACTTTAATGTGATTGCTTCATGTTTCTCTCCATTTAGTTTAATGCTAGGTACTGGTTTGATGTATAAGGCTTTTACTATGTTTAGGTATGGGCCTTGAATTCCTGATCTTTCGAGGACTTTAATCATGAAGGGGTGTTACATTTTGTCAAATGTTTCTCAGCATCTAATGAAATGATCATGTGTTTTTCTTTTTTTTTTTTTGAGTTTGTTTATATAGTGGATTATGTTAATGGATCTCTGTATATTGAACCATCTCTGTATACCTGGGATAAAGTCTACTTTATCATGATGGATGATCATTTTGATGTGTTCTTGATTTTGGGTTGTGAGATTTTATAGAGTATTTTTGAGTCAATATTCATAAGGGAAATTGGTTTGAAGTGCTCTTTCTTTGATGGGTCTTTGTGTGGTTTAGGTAATTGTGGTTTCATAGAAGGTATTGAGTAGTGCTCTGTCTGTTTTTATATTGTGGAATAGTTTGGACAATGTTGGTATAAGTTCCTCTATGAAGGTCTTATAGAATTCTGCACTAAACCCATCTGGTCCTGGGTCCTTTTTGTTTGGGAGACTTTTAATAATTGCTCCTATTTCTTTAGGAGTTATGGGGCTGTTCAGATGGTTTATCTAATCCTGATCTAACTTTGGTACCCCCTATTTGTCCAGAAAATTGTCCATTTCCTCTACATTTTCCAGTTTTGTTAAATATAAACTGTTGTAGTAGGATCTGATGATTTTTTTCCTCCATCTTTATTAAATTGGGTATTTCTTATTTACATTTCAATTGTTATTCCCGTTTCCCAGTTTCCAGGCCAACATCCCATCCTCTTCCATATGGGTGTTCCCCTCCCCATATTTCCCCCATTATCACGCTCCCTGAAACAATCACATTCACTGGGGGGTTCAGTCTTGGCAGGACCAAGGGCTTCCCTTCACTGGTGCTCTTACTAGGCTATACATTGCTACCTATGAGGTAAGAGTCTCAGGGTCAGTCTGTGTATAGTCTTTGGGTAGTGGCTTAGTCCCTGGGAAGCTCTGGTTGGTTGTCATTGTTGTTCATATGGGGTCTCAAGACCCTTCAAGCTCTTCCAGTCCTTTCTCTGATTCCTTCAACGGGGGTCCCAGTCTCAGTTCAGTGGTTTGTTACTGGCATTTGCCTTATGTATTTACCGTATTCTAGCTGTGTCTCTCAGGAGAGATCTACATCCGGTTCCTGTCAGCCTGCACTTCTTTGCTTCATCCATCTTATCTAGTTTGGTCGCTGTATATGTATGGGCCACATGTGGGGCAGGCTCTGAATGGGCGTTCCTTCTGCCTCTGTTTTAATCTTTGCCTCTCTATTCCCTCCCAAGGTTATTCTTGTTCCCCTTTTAAAGAAGGAGTGAAGCATTCACATTTTGATCATCCTTCTTCAGTTTCATGTGTTCTAGGCATCTAGGGTAATTCGAGCATTTGGGCTAATATCCACTTATCAATGAGTGCATACCATGTGTGTTTTTCTGTGATTGGGTTACCTCACTCAGGATGATATTTTCCAGTTCCATCCATTTGCCTATGAATTTCATAAGGTCATTGTTTTTGATAGCTGAGTAGTATCCCATTGTGTAGATGTACCACATTTTCTGTATCCATTCCTCTGTTGGAGGGCATCTGGGTTCTTTCCAGCTTCTGGCTATTATAAATAAGGCTGCTATGAACATAGTGGAGCATGTGTCTTTATTATATGTTGGGGCACCTTTGGGGTATATGCCCAAGAGAGGTATAGCTGGGTCTTCAGGTAGTACTATGTCCAGTTTTCTGAGGAACCTCCAGACTGATTTCCAGAATGGCTGTACCAGTCTGCAATCCCACCAACAATGGAGGAGTGTTCCTCTTTCTCCACATCCTCACCAGCATCTGCTGTTGCTTGAGTTTTTGCTCTTAGCCATTCTGACTGGTGTGAGGTGGAATTTTAGAATTTCCTCAGATTCTGTTGTTATGTCTCCCTTTTCATTTCTGATTTTGTTAATTTGGATGCACTCCCTGTGTCCTCTGGTTAGTTTGGCTAAGGGTTTATCTATCTTTTTGATTTTCTAAAAGAGCCAGCTCCTCATTTTGTATAGTCCTTTTTGTTTCTACTTGGTTGAGTTCAGCCTTGAGTTTGATTATTTCCTGCCTTCTACTCCTCTTGGGTGTATTTGCTTCTTTTTGTTCTAGAGCTTTTAGATATGCTGCCATGCTACTAATGTGTGCTCTCTCCTGTTTCTTTTTGCAGACACTTAGGGGTCTGAGTTTTCCTCTTAGCACTGCCTTCATGGTTTCCCATACGTTTGGGTATGTTGTATCTTCATTTTCATTAAATTCTAAAAATGTCTTAATTTCTTTCTTTATTTCTTTCTTGACCAAGTTATCACTGAGTAGAACATTGTTCAACTTTCATGTATATGTGGGTTTTCTGTCCTTTTTGTTGTTATTGAAGAACATCCTTAGTCCATGGTGGTCTTCTAGTATACATGGGATTATTTCTATCTTCTTGTATCTGTTGATGCCTGTTTTGTGACTGATTATATGTTCAGTTTTGGAGAAGGTATCATGAGGTCCTGAGAAGAAGGTATATTCTTTTGTTTTAGGATGAAATGTTTTATAAATATCTGGTAAGTCCATTTGGTTCATAACTTCTGTTAGTTTCTTTATGTCTCTGTTTAATTTCTGTTTCCATGATCTGTCCATTGATGAGAGTGGGGTGTTGAAAACTCCTACTATTATATTTTGAGGTGCAAAGTATGCTTTGAGCTTTAGTAAGGTTTCTTTTATGAAACTTGCCCTTGCATTTGGAGCATAGATATGTAGGATTGAGAATTCATCTTGGTGAATTTTTTCTTTGATGAACATGAAGTGTCCTTCCTTATCTTTTTTGATAACTTTTGGTTGAAAGTCAATTTTATTTGTTATTAGAATGGCTATACTCCAACTTGTTTCTTCAGAGAATATGCTTGGAAAGTTGTTTTCCAGCCTTTTACTCTGAGGTAGTGTCTGTCTTTGTCTCTGAGGTGTGTTCCCTATATGCAGCAAAATGCTGGGTCCTCTTTAAGTATTCAGTCTGCTAGTCTCTGTCTTTTTATTAGGGAATTGTGTCCATTGATGTTAAGAGATATTAGGGAATAGTGATTGTTCTTTCCTGTTATTTTTGTTGTTAGCGGTGGAATTATGTTTGCATGTCTCTCTTCTTTTGGTTTTGTTGCAAGGAGATTATTTTTTTTGTTTTTCTAGGGTGTAGTTTCCTTCCTTGTGTTGGAATTTTCCATCTATTATCCTTTGTAGTGCTGGATTTGTAGAAAGATATTGTGTAAATTTGGTTTTTTCATGGAATATCTTGGTCTCTCCATCTATGTTAATTGAGTTTTGCAGGATACAGTAACCTGGGCTGGCTATTGTGTTCTCTTAGGGTCTGTATATCTGTCCAAGATCTTCTGGCTTTCATAGTCTCTGGTGAGAAGTTTGGTGTAATTCTGATAGGTCTGCCTTTATATGTTACTTGACCTTTTTCCCTTACTGCTTTTAATATTCTTTCTTTCTTTAGTGCACTTGGTGTTTCTAGTATTATATGATGGGAGGAATTTCTTTTCTGGTCCAATCTATTTGGAATTCTGTGGGCTTCATATATGTTTGTGGGCATCTCTTTAAGTTAAGGAAGTTTTCTTCTATAACTTTGTTGAAGATATTTACTGGTCCTTTAGTTTGGGAGTCTTCACTCTCTTCTATACCTATTATCCTTAGGTTTGATCTTCTCATTGTGTCTTGAATTTCCTGGATGTTTTGGGCTAGGAGTTTTTTGCATTTTACATTATCTTTAATGGTGTGTCTATGTTTTCTATGTTATTTTCTGCCCCTGAGATTCTCTCTTCTATTTCTTATATTCTGTTGGCAATGCTTACATCTATGACGCCTGATCTCTTCCCTAAGTTTTCTATCTCCTGGGTTGTCTCCTTTTGTGATTTCTATTTCCATTTTTAAATCCTGGATAGTTTCTTCAATTCCTTCATCTATTTGGTTATGTTTTCCTGTAATCCTTTAAGGGATTTTTGTGTTTCCTTTTTAAGGGCTTCTACTTGTTTACCTGTGTTGTCCTGTATTTTTTTAACGGAGTTATTTGTGGTTTTTCTTAAAGTTCTCTACTATCATGAGTTTCATTTTTAAATGAAAATCTTGGGTTTCTGGTGTGTTGGGGTATCCAGTGCTTGCTGTGGTGGAGGACCTCGGTTCTGATGATGCCAAGTGGCTGTGATTTCTGTTGCTTAGTTTCTTGTGCTTGCCTCTTGCCATCAAGTTGTCTCTGGTGTTAGCTGGTCTTGCTGTCTCTGACACTGCCTTCACCCTCTTATAAGCCTGTGTGTTAGCACTCCTGTAGACCAGTTTTCTTTGAGCAGACTCTGGAAACAGAGAGCTGATCCTGTTTTTATGTGACCTGAAGCCTCCAGGTGGGTTACTTGGCACAGAGGAGTTGGTCTTACCTCTGCTTTCGGGTGTATAGGCACTCCTGGCAACTGGCTTTCAGCTCTTGGTGCAGACAGAATCCTGAAGGGTCCTGTCCCTGACTGTTCCTAGGTCCCTATGTCCAGAGGGCATAGATGGTACCAGGTGATATCCTCTTGGGTCAGGAACGTGGGCAGAAAGTAGTTGTCTCCTCTGAGTTCTTTTGATTATCCACACTTCAGAGGGTACAGCTCTCTCCTACTGGGATTTGGGTACAGGGAGCTGTGGGACTGGTTCAGTTCAGTTCCAGGGCATGCAGAAACCAGCAGAAACCAGCAGCACCTGACTGCTCCTATGTTCCTGTATCCAAAGGCATTATGCAGTTTCCTCTTAGGCCAGAAATGTGAGCAGAAGTGGGCAGAAGTGGCAATGTATCCTGAGGTCTCATGATTGTCTGCACTTCTGGGAGTTCAACTTTCTCCCCTCCACGGGATTTGGGAGCAGGGAGCTGTGGGATTGGTTCAGTTCTGTTCTGGGCACAGCCAGAAATGGGAAGTGTAACATATACTTTATAACATATACTGTGTGCAAATACAGTAAGTTTGCAAGGGAGATGAGCTTAGGGTTTTAACATAAAACAGGAAGGGCATATTATAAATCATAAGTGTATCAATTCTATACTTCATGAATTGGAAACCATTTCTAAAATGAAGTTTTTACTCTAACCTTTTTTTCAGACAGATTCACATGTAGCACATGATCCACTCCCCCCATCCCCCATATGGATCCTAATTGTATGGATTTTAGCACAACTACATCCAGTTTCCATCTCTAAATAATCTTCTGGTTTAAGTTATAATTAATTGCCTCAATTATCATTGAGTTTTAATTACTTATTTTAAGTCAACACTACTTTCAACAACATCCACATTAATTTACAAAGATGTCGATATACATTTGCCCCTGGTAACCAGACTCAGCTACATGCGTTTATATTGAGAACATTTGGAATCATTCAAGCTTATCTCAGACAAAAGTGTGTCTTCTGCCCTTGCGTACCTCTACATACCTGTATTTACATGGAGATGGGAAGGCAGTGGGATTTTGCTGATGTAGCTTGAGTTACTTCCATTTGAGATTCTGCTTTCATTTTAAAAGAGTGAAAGTAATTGTAGACTTACTTGGGAACATCACAAGGCATTGAAATTCAGTGCAAGATTTCCCTTTGTGTATTTACCTCACTGAGTTTTTTACTTCTGGCCATTATTACTATTGTGATTAATACTGAGACTAATTCTCTTAATAGAGAACGAAAATGTTTTCTTTAAAAAGTTGCTGCATGATGACTCTTAGCTCCAAGGCAACAGTTAACACTGGGTGTTTGGGATTTACAGATGAATACAGATTAACGTGGAAATATTCAGTAGCCAGAATCAAGTAGCATCTTTCACAGCTACCCCCCCCCACACACACACACACACACACACAGTGATGGAGTGCATCTTGAAAAGGATTCAGTGACGAAATGACAATGAAGGGGCCCATTCTCCACAGTGACAGCTATGCAACTGCTGATCTCTTGTATGGAAAAGCAGATTCCAAGCATCCATACTAAAACTTGAAGGCTCAAGTTTGTGGTGAGGACCACATAAGAACAACCACATCCCTTTGGCTATTTAAGGGAGACAAATACTCTACTCTTCTGAAACCTATGTGAGAGCTCACTCCAGAGCATGGCTCATACAAACAGAATGGGAAGGGTTCCTTACCTTTAAGGAATTCAGGGCTCAGAGGGAGACAGAAATATAACCAAGCATACCTCATATCCCACCAAGTTTTACCCTCAGGCAGTGAGGAGGAATGGTGTGTCACTTTGACAGAGTATCAGTTGTAGAAAGTGGGATTTGCTGCTTAGCGAGCAAACCTCACCACATGTCTTGCTGAGAGCCATTATTATCAAGTCCCAGGAAGGTTCCATATCTGAAGGGACAAGACAGATATTGGAGATGGGATGTTCCAAATCCTGAAAATCAGGAGGGAAGACAGGGTGAGTGCAGGTGACAATAGGACTTGGTTTAGAAGAGAAATGCTGGGCTGTGTAAGGGTGTGTGCTACTTCTCTAGTAGTCATGATTAGTGGACCGTTGACAGCTGTCAGGGCTAGTTTGGTCTGTGTGAAGATCATCATTGTCATCAGTTGTTCAGGAGATAGTGAGTTGCTCTAGTCATGCTTACAAGAAGATGAGTCAGGTGTAGAGGGGAGCATCCAGAAAGCTCCCCAACTGTGGCAGGATAAAGCTTAATATGAGCTTGAAGAGTGAATAGAGATTGAATTTGGACAAGATCAAGGGACATGTTATGCATATTCTAGAAAGAAGCATTTGAAAAATAATGTGGTCTCATGAGGCCTGAGGTAGCTTGCTGAGAACTTCAAATGTTCCTGGAATAATTACTGTGGGGGAGAGAGAGCCTTTGGATGAAAATGGAAGCACGGAGATGGCACAGGCCCTGGAGCAGCATTTCAGACTTCCTGCTGCCAGAGAGGGAGTCCAGGTCAGACTCCATGTTCTAGGTCAGCCCTAAGGGAGGTGGGTACAGTGCCCCACCATCTGACTGCCCCTGGAATTGGGGCAGGACAGCTCCTGCAGGTGGAGAGATGAGAGGCCCAGCAGGGAGAAGGCCAGGCAGGGAAGCAGGCTTCTGTAATCGTCTCTGTGGGGTGCATCCTGTGAAAGCAGAAGGCAGCTTGTTAAAATGCAGGTTGAATTAAGCTCAAGGCGTTATCTCCTTTATGTCCTCTGATCCTGGGTTAACTTTCTTCAATTACTGCAGGAGATAAGAAAACGCCCAAATGAGCAAGAGGCAGGAGGAGGCTGGCCTTCTTCACCCTGCTAAGAAGGAAATGTAGGAGAAAGAAGCCTGGCTTGTGGGATACAGATTCATTCTTGAGCAAATTAAATTCAACAGATTGGCCCAAATCAAGGGTATGCTCATTAATTCTACCTGAGAAAGGAATTCTCAGAAAGCTGAGTGTTTATTAACCAAAGACTAGCTAAGCCACACTACTTTCTTGAAGGCTTTTACTTAAAATAGGGATCTTTAGAGAAATATAATTTTTCTTATTCAAGCATATGTGTACTGGAGAGCCATTTGAAAAAAGAAAAAAAAAAGGAGCCACTGTAAATAATAGTCATATGTTACCAATGTTAAGTTGTGTGACTCAACCTTTCTAATTTTTTCAAACTCACTCTGTTACCACGTACACACACACACACACACACACACACAGAGAGAGAGAGAGAGAGAGAGATTCAATCCACACTTTTAATCCTACCACTATAATGGGATGATACTGTTTGAAACAGGTTTACAGATTTATTCCTACCCTATTCATCCATTCAGCAGTAACTGCAGCCCTGGGGGATGCATAGGAGACACTGGGCAGGAAGTACAAAGTCATAACATACAGCCGTGGACTCTAACAGGGCTAAGTTCAAGACCAGGAAATGACTGTGGAGCCATTTTAGGGCTGGAGTAGAACCTGCATAGGCAGTGACCTGCAGCCTGAGACCAAAGGCTTCAAGAATAGAATAGTGGGAGCAGGAGATCTCAGTGGAGGGGCATAGAAGTTAATTTGTCTCTCTCTCTCTCTCTCTCTCCCCTCCCTCCTCCCTCCCTCCTCCCTCCCTCTCCTCTCTCTCTCTCTCTCTCTCTCTCTCTCTCTCTCTCTCTCTCTCTCTCTCTCCTCCCTGTGTGTGTGTGTGTCTCTGTGTGTCTGTCTTCTCTCTCTCTCTTGTGTGTGTGTGTGTGTGTGTGTGTGTGTGCATATCTGAATGCTATACCATGAAATTGAAGCTCAGACAACAATTTGCAGGAGTTGGTTCTCTTCAACTATGTGGGATCTAGCCAGCTCAAAGTGAAAAGAAAAAAGTCTTCTTTGACTGATGTGTGGAAATTCACACCATGAAGGAGTGAATCAGAAGCAGAAAGAGACCAAATAGAAAACAAATGCTGTAGTCCAGGCAACAAGCAATGCAGGTTGAAATAATTAGATGGATCAGGACAAAGCTCCTAGACATGCTTTAGAAGCAGACATACTGGCCATGGGAATGTATGCATGAGAGTCATTAGCATCTTATCCAGAGTCCAGACAAGATGGTCATGCTTACCAACATTGGCTCAGTAGAAAGAAGACATGTTTTCCATTGCCTTGTTTTAAGTGAGAAGTGAAGTTGAAGGAGGGGAGAATCATTTTGAGTATTGGCCTTGCCATGGATTGGGGAGTAGTTGGCTACAATCGGTAGGCACCCTAGGATGATTCCCTTAACTAACAATAGGAAGCAGTTAATATAAATGAGTTATGAGGCAGAGTAAGAACACAGCTTCACTTAGACAAAGAACCCTGAATAAATAAACATAAATAATTGCTTGACTTAGCATCAACTATGACAAAGGGCAGTGGATGGAAAGAAACTATTAGAGAAATTCAGATGAGCTAAGTAAATGTGGTGCTAACACTGCTCAATTCTTAAAACCTTCTAGCAAACCTTGGTGTGGGGGAGCTCTTTCCAGCTCGGTGCTGCATGTAAAAGGTAGCAAGTCTGTGGCCCGCATCACAACAATATGGTGACATGTATATTTACTAAAGGCTTTTCAATTCTTCCTGATTGGTTGTGCTATGAGTTCACTATCAAAGGAACGCATACAAGTGAATTTTCTTCAATGTTTTAATAGTACCGTGACTTGTCTATTACAGTCCCAAACAGCTCCTTTTTGTCTTCCTAGTCACTGTTTTCCACGTTTACAGAAGGCTATAAATTGTCTCTGTACTTCTGGATGGACTTACCTCAACTATGGATCTATTTTCTGCAGATTAGAATGTTATAGGTACCTTAAGCCACTGCCCTTTAAGGAGGCAATGTTAAAAGTCCTGAATGCCATCTGGTTCAACTCCATAAAGATTCACCAACAGCAAAAAGAAATGTTGGAACTTACCAATCTTTTATAAAAAATACAGTAGCATCACATATAATAATCCTTTCATGTTTTCACACATAATTAATATTAGAGTTACATTTTAGGAAAGCAATTATAGAACAAAAATAAATATTAGTAAAGATTATAATATGTAAATGAAAGATATCTAACACACTATGCAGTTTATGAATTTCAGTGTTAATCCTAAATCAACACTGTGCTGAAACTTATATACACATTTTCAGATGGGCTAAGCCAATCCTGCATGAGGAAAGTTGGGAGAGATCAAAAGAAAGGGTGCCATTGTTACCCATGGTCTTGGGGTAACAATGCCCGCCTTGTTTTAATGTAATACAAGGCTGCTCGCATGGGATATAGACAACACCACTCACAGAATTGCCATAGGGTTGTTAGAATCAAAGGAAATTTCTCCTGACCATTAATAAAATCTCAGTGCACATGGGCTAAGCATAGAAGTGTATACAGACACGAGGAGGAGGGCAGATGTGGCATGGGGGCACTCATGGAGGGGTAACAGGGAAGTGGGATATCATTTGTGATGTAAATGAACGGAATGATTAATTTAAAAAAAAGTTGCCTACCAGAAAAAAAAAGTGTATGTAGCAAAATGTCTCACTTCCTGCCTAAGAGTTAAAGGGAGGAGAAGGAAGATGGAAGGAAGGGCAGAGGAAGACCATTCTGTATTAATGCTTTATAAATCAATCCTTATAGCCATAAGGAAGGAACTCTGGCCTTAGGGGTCATCCATTTCTGCCATTTATCACCAGTGCTCCAGGCCTTAGTCACTTTTTTTATGCCCTTAGAATCATAGGATATGTTTAAAGACGAAGTCTCCCCTATGCCAGGCTGGCCTTGAACTTGTTTTGAAACCTATAGTTGCCTTGAATTTCTTCTGGTTTCCATTTTTTGGGTTCTGGGGTTATAGAACGCACCAGTTTATGCTGTACTGTGGATCAAGCTTGGAGCTTTGCGCATGCTAGACAGACGTTCTAACAACTGTGCTGGCCCAGCACTCACGATGGTACTTTTGAAGAGTATTTGTAGACCCACAGAGGGCCAACTCCTACATTACAGATAACAGGCAGCTTTTAGGGGTTACACATAGCCCAATGCTTAAAGACCTTTTCAACCAAGTATCACGTGTGGGGTCTGGAATTCTCATCCCTAGATTCCCCACAAATATCAGATTGGTTGACATTACTCACTTGTAATTCAAGTTCTACAACAGCAGAAACAGGTAAATTCTCTGAGTAAGATGGACCACTATGGACTGGTTCTGGCCTTAGTTAGATACCCTGCCTTACCCAGACCTTCAACTATAGCACTTGGGAGGCAGAGGCAGGTAGATATCTGTGAGTTTGAGGCCAGCCTTGTCTACAGAGTTTGAGGCCAGTCAGGGAAGAAAGACCCTGTCTTGGGGGTGGGGGAGAGAGAGAGAGAGAGAGAGAGAGAGAGAGAGGGAGGAGGGAGGGGGAGGGAGGGGGAGAGGGAGGGAGGGAGAGAGAGAGAGAGAGAGAGAGAGAGAGAGAGAGAGAGAGAGAGAGAGAGAGAGAGACCTATCTCAAATAACAGGGAATGTGAGCACTGAATTCTACCAGTCAGCCCCAGACTTTGACATGCATGCTCATATAGACACTCAGTGATCACACATATGAACATTTACATGCACACGCACACACACACACACACACACACACACACACACACAATAAAAAGGAAATAGGTATATTTCTAGCTACCTTTTAAAGGAAATACTTATGAGTAACAAGGACCATAAATTTGTAAACCTCTTCTATATTGGTGAAGTATGGCCTCCCTAAAAGAAAAGTGAGGTTGTGCAGACTCAAGGGTATGCTTCCATGGTGCTCATTCAGAAGGATGGTGGGCTATTCCCTATGTTTAATGCTTACAGTCTTGGTTAAAATGCTACCTACACATGGCCTCTTTTTCATCTACACACATATTGGGTGGTATCTCTGAATCCTGAGGTCAAGTGGGATTATCTGCATCACTTTAATCTCTGAATTTTGAGCAGATGGAAATGTAGTGGTGTGGCTGGAGGATCTGATGCAGCTTGAGAACTGTGATGTCACTTCCTCTCATATCTATAGGGCTTTATCCAAGATGTCAGCTGCTTCTTTAGCCAAGCTTGAAAGGTTACAGGTTTGGGGTTCCAGAGAGACATCGGAACTTATTGTCTCTTATTTTAAGGGACTTACTAGAAATCACTAATGTCACAGCCAGGTTGGCAGGCAGGCAGACAGGCAGGCAGACAGACAAACTAGGGGCTCTGAAGAGTGTTCTTGGGGCGCTGGAGAGAGTTGAAGAACATGTGGCCGAGGGGAGGCACTTTCTTTGAGGTTGTACTGAGCAGTTTATAATGCTTGCTTGCAATTATTCTGTCTCTCAGTTCTAGGAATTGGGGGAGTAGAAGGGATCTTGCATGTTAAAGGAGGGATGTGTGACCTAGAGAAAGTGGAGAGTGGGAAGGGGACACAGTTAATCAATGGCTATCCATTGTAAGGGTTATGCCTTTTGCAGTCCATGTTTTCTCGAAGTGTATTAGGTAGGGGACTTTGTAGAATCACCTTTCTGAGGCACAAAAGCATGGCTGCAGGTGAGAATGAATCTTAGTGTGGATGTTACACAGGCCCCTGGATGCTAACACCAAGGATCCTTATGAGTATATACCGATGACAAACTTATTATTTGAAACTTCTGAGATTTGAGGGTGTTTGTGAGGACAGCACACCCTAAATTGTCATGCATTGTTTTATTTTCTGTCACTTTGCCTTTTGCTGTCTTTACTTCCCTAAACCTTATCGTATCTGCTGTATGTTATTGCTGTTACAACATATGTGATAAAACTATAAGAAGGTAAGTATGTATTTTGGCTCGGAGTTTGAATGTACAGCTCCAGGGCAGTGGGTTAGGTGATCTGGTCGTCAGCAGCTAGGAAACAGCATGAGACAGTGCTGCTGCTCACCCTACGTCCTCATTATTATCCAGTCCAGGACTGCAGCCCATGTAAGGGGCCCACACCTTAGAATGTGTGTTCCCACCTTGATTAACCTAACAGAGGCACTACATTACAGACATGAGAGGAGGCTGGCTTCCACGGTGATTCTAAACCTTGTAAGGTTGGCAATCCAAACTAACCTCCGTACCTATGTTATGCCATGCCTCACTTGGCTTTGCATGACCGAGGAACTCTTGGCTGGCATGTAGGTGAGAGAAAAAGCATGATCATCTACATTTCTCTTAATATTTTATGCCCTCTGAAGATTTGACTTCTAAAACTTTGAAAAAAAAAAATCCACACTAATTGTTCTCTGGGGCTTGCCTAGAAAGAAAAAAAGAATAAAGCTTGTATATAGAAGGCATAGCTTAGTATGTTGAAATGTTGTTCTGGCTCATGTCTACCATGCCAGGCCTCCATCAAGCTCTTTATTAAACTGTGCTTTTGTGTGCTGCCACTTGATTAGATTGAAGGACGCTGTACTGTATGGCCCCGCAAAGCTTATTACTGTGAGTCCTGTCAAACTGTTGCTGGGGACAGTGTTTATTTGTCACATGTGGTCTCCTATATGACAACCCGTGGGGGAAAACGCCTGAACACGAAGAATAGTCATAATTTTGAGCAATAATTTTGAGCATAATTTTGTTTTTTATTTTATGGACAGTGTGAGTTATTCAAGGAATTAGGGACAGATCCATTTGTCATTTACTTGTTATAACTAACCTGCACTCACTCCCAGGGTTCACACAGTAGAACAAATATAGTGGCCGCATGCTTTGGCCTCTTTTGCTGCCGAGTGTTTTGAAACATTGGCTCCTATTTGGAGCTGGGGCCAAACAAACTTTTAAGTGCACCATTTAGGGAGGGAGGGCTCTTAAAAAGCAACCCTGTTTCTTCTTTGCATCTTGAATGTATTATTAGAAACTGTTGGGGAGGGTGGCAATGGGGGAGGTGGGAAGGAAACACCCATAAGGAAGGGGAGAGGAATAACACTCGAAATGTATATAAAAGAAATATTCAATTAATTAAAAAAAAAAAACTATTAGGTAGCTGAGTCCTATATGTATCCTGTATTAGAGTGACAGAAATTTAACAGATGATGTGGTCATGGGACTATGGCAAGAAATTTAACACTGCCTGATGCATCAAGTATCCAGTTTCAGTAAGAATGATCAAGCATCAGGTCTCACAGGAAACCTCTAGGACCAACATTGCTAGGGAAATGTCCTTGTCAACACCGTTAGGTTGAAAGATTCTTCTGAGAAATCCCTGTCTCCTGTGTTTCTGCCTACATTGGGCCTTGGGGAGATTTTGAGTCACATGGAAGGCAGAAAGGAAACAAGAACCATATGGATGCTTCTTTGCTGAATGTCTTGTGTGAACAAAGCTATACCTGGACGTGCAAATGTTTCTGCTTCCTTTATACCTTGTTTAGTGTTTTGAGGTCTCAGTCTCTTAGTCTGCTTTTCTAGCATAGTTCTGTAACAATGGGGCTCTGGATCTTGCTGCACAACTACACCATAAGGATTGCTTCATTAATAGAACTCTAATTGTCACATACAGGGTGGGCAATTGCACATAGATATAGAATCGCTGTACTATTACCCTCTGCTGTGTCCTTCTTCTACATCCTCATGATCTTCTGTTTCTTCCAGATGTGATATTTCAAATGCAATACTTCATTTCTCACTCACTGTCTTGTCTTCTAGTGAATAAATCTGCACATATCCATTTACTTAGCCATTAGGGACTAAGTTAATATTTGATGTATCTCAGTCAGTTACCAGGCTCTAGGACTATAGACAAGAGTGGTGTGGGTGTAGATGACTTGTAATTGCTAAAAAAGCATAAGAGATAATAAATAGATAGGTTTCATGGTAGACATTGGGAGAGAAGAATGTTTCTTCCTAGATTGGACCTGAGATGAGGAAAGAATTCACAAGGAGATAACTATTAGTAGACTCAGAGTGACAAGTTAATTAGACATCAGTCTTCTCTGGAGAAAGAAAACTAGCACTGTGTGATCACCTTGCTAAATGAAAAAGGCTGCATGAGTGTAGCTTTAGGGAAGATGAGACAGAGAATGCTAATTCTCTTTTTGAAATATGGACCATAAGACTCCAGAAAGGACAATTAAAGACTTCCAAGAAAAAGTGCAAATGATTGGAGAATTTCTTACATGTATACAATATGCTTTGATCATATCAGCCCTCACTCCTACTCCAAATCCTTCCAGATCACTTCCCTGCTATATCCCACTCAACTGAATGTCTTTTTGTGTTTAATAGAGCTCAGTAAGTATTGTCCATATGTACGTGGGTGTAAGACTATCCATTGGGATATAGGAAATCTACCAGTGGCTATTTCTCTAAAAAATAAAATAAATAAATAAATAACTGACTCTTGGTAAATTAGAAGACTTCAACTGCCAAAATTAAGCAAGTGCCTTAATCCAAGAATTTATAATCTGCCTCAGCCTATCTCTGCTCACTGTAGCAACAGCCACAAGTATGTGTAATTACTTCTGTGTGTCTCAGTGAGTCTAAATTCCCCCAGCAGAAGAAAATAAACAATCTCTAGTCTTTTCCCTAATGCCACTATGGGAGTTCTGTCCTTATGACGTCACCTAAACTTAATCTACCCGCCCCCCAAGTTCCCTACCAAATATCATTGTGCTGTGAGGTTGGATGTCAGCGTATCAATTCTGGGAGGGAAAAGCATCACATTGTTGAGTGGGGTGTCATGATATGAATTCTGTGAGGATATAAACATTCATCCCACAACATAATCCCACGTAGTTATATACTCTGCATCACCATATTCAATACCAATGAATACTTTACGTATTCATGAACCGTCTTGCTGACCTGTTGTGCCCCTTGCTCCACTGTGAATTTATGAAGACAATATTTATCTTTGCATTCCTTTGTGCCTCCACTGACTAGCTCAGTACGTGCAAGCTATTCAAAATCATTGCTGCTCTTTCTGTTGTTGAAAGGTATTTTCTCTGCGTGTGTGCATGTGTACATGTGGGTGTGTCTGTGCCACATATGTGTGTGTGCATGTGAGTGTAACATGCGTGTGTGCATATGTGTGTGCATGTGTAAGTGTGTGGATCTTTCTGTAACAGAATAACATTGCAAATATGTAGAAGGTTGATTGATCATTTATGAGCCCAGATGTCCTAGGAAATATGTTTTCATCATTTGGTGTTCTATTCTTTTCATTTAGCTTCATTGCATATTCATTCCTGATTTGGACATCATTCTAATATTTTTTAGAAGGGCGATACTGTATTTCTTTGTGATGATTTACTATCTTCACCATGTGCTGGGTAATGGGATGATTTACCTGATTTTTTTCTCTTTATTTTCCCCAGTATTTTTGAGTATTTAGATTTTTATTTATTTCTCCTCAGAAGAATTCTTTGGGATATAATTATAGAAGTGGCATTTCTGGGTTAAAACTGTGAACAGCTTCAAAACGTAGCAACAGATTTTTGCCTTAGAAAGATTGAACCCACTTGCTATGGCCCAAACTGTGTGCATGTCTTTACTTCCCACAGCCTTATTAATAACTACCTCAAGCATTTTTCAAATCAGTTTTCCTTGTTTACTAATGTCTTTATGTTGCTAGGTACCCTTTCATGGGGAAGGAGAGGACTCATAACAGATTTATTCTATTCTACAGCTAGACTCTGCCCCCAAACCCCCATTTCTAGAAATATGATTTTTATCAGACTCTCTATTTGTGGAATGTCTGTGATTACAGAATGCAGAAAACAGATTTTAAAATGGTTAAGCTATTAAGTGCATTTACTTTTTCAGTAAACTCTTCGGTTCATCTGGACTTGAGTCCATTGTTTTCCTCTTTGCATCCATTTTAGCTCCATGCTAGGAGAAATCATGTTGTTATAGCTATACCTCTCTGTTTTGTGTATAAAAATACAAGACTGAAGAGAGTTCCCAAAAATGACAGTCCCTTTTCTGAAAGCCTATCCCCTTGTCTCTCACTGGACTGAAAGTAAATATAAGCTTATTTCTGAGTGATTGTCACCTTTGAAGCACTGTTGTATTTTGTCTATATTACTGCACAGAGACCAGATGGGCCCTGTAAGAAGCAGATATTTAATGGGTTACCAGTTAGGCCAATATCCCTAATAGGGCAGGAGCAAGCTCTCAGTAAAATTTGAATACCTGAGTGAAACCAGGAAAAGTACAAGGAAGAGGGAATGGATAGTAGGTTAACAGCAACAGTTTCCAAGTAAACACTAAAGTATGATCTGCTCACAAAACCCAAACTCGCAGAGAGTAAGATATGGCAGGGTATAAAGATATACAATGAAAATTACAACTGTCAAGAAGAAAGTCATGTTATGTTGAAAAACTGAAACATACTCCTTGTATATAAACAACATGACAACCAAAACTATTTGGTCCACTTAACAAATAGGGCAATATATCAAGTTTGCTTATTCTTAACAATAGGTGTCTTCAGGATAGGATATTTATCTTATGGCTTCCCCACAGGTCAGAACTGCTAGCAAAGCCAGCAAATCACTGCTCCCGTCTTGGCTTTTCCTGTCTATGGACAGTGCATGGGAATAACTGATTTACCCATGATAAATGCCTCTCTGAGAATTCTTCACTTGCAGTGGCTTTCACCAGACCAAACACAATGGAAATGCTTCCTTTTCAGTGGTTGGGGCCATTGAATTTAGGTCTGCCCAATTAAGCAATGTTTCTGGGTCACATTGTATTTTCTGGAACATCCATCTTCAGAGGGTGGTTTGTTTATATGTTAGGAAGTATAATATCTCTTCTTGGACTTAGCACTGTTCTCTCCTAACAGCTTCTGTCTGAGGCGCAGTCTCTTCCTCTTCGCCATCTCTAAACACATCCTCAGTGTTGGGGTCTATTGTCTGTGCTCCATCCTAACTGATGACTTCATCTTATACACATGTGTATGGATAGCTCTCTTTCGTGTATTCTTCAATTTCTATTGAGCTCTCATTTCTTTGTATTAAGAAAAAAAGTACATTTGAAAACAATGTATAATAGAAATGTTTTACAGGTAATAAAAACTTACCTTTCAATTTTATACACAAATGCCTGCCTTTAAATGAGATTATCTGTATAGATTTTGTTATAATACCTTGTCTTTCTTGCTCTGTGCCATACCAACCATTTATTTGCTTTCTGGCTCCCTCTTTGAAAAAAGTCTTACCTGTCTGATTCACTGCTGGACCTCTAACTCCTAGAGGATTAACATGAAATGGATGCTAAATGAATCAAATATCATTTTATCAGAAATTATTTATAATTAAATTTCTTTGTTACAAACTGCATGTGTATAAATTCAGTGTTAAGTTACATCAAGTTTTCATATAATCTGTTAGATGCATAAAGAACATTTTTTCTGCGGTGTTTTAGCTATTTTTGGTCCTGTATGTTTTCATATGACAAATTCTGTATACAATTTATAATCAGGTTTTCAAACCATATTTAAAACAGAAGGGCAGCAAATAACTTATCAAATAATGGCCTTCGTCTAATGCTTGGGATCCACAAGCATTGACTTTCAAAATGTTCTGTGTAATGCCCATGTACACACACACACACACACACACACACACACACAAAGTAATGAGTAATAATTTATGGAGCAGGAGAGATAACTTAGTAGTATACTAAACTTGCAATCGACTCAAGTTCTGTTCCCAAACATTCTCTCTGGATAGCTTACAATTGTAAGAAAGAACTGATACATCTTTTCCTCTGAAAAACGCTACACATATACTCCCAGAGAGACACATATACATAAATTTTAATAAAAATAAAATCTAAAAGCACTCATTAATTTTCTAAGTTTAGTAGATTTGGACAGAGATTTCAAAATCTTGAAACATTGTTTTGAGGAGACTTGTCATAATTTCCAATTCATACTTGTGATTTTTCTTTTATTGTAACAAAGCATCTTGACCAAGGTAGTTTATAAAGGTGTCAGAAGGTTATAGTCAGTGATATCAGAGAAGAGGTATGGCATCCAGAACTGATGGTGACTTACACTTTGATACTTCAGAGGAAGTGGAGAGAAAGCACTGAGAATCCCGGGACCAGTGACACACTTCCTCTCACAAACGGACACCTCCTGATGGTTTTTAAAGAAATTTTATTAACTGGGAACAAAGTATTCAAATACATGAACCCGCAGAGGGGAGCATTCTTATTCAAACCACCACACAATCTATTGGTGTGGAGTAACTCAGTTTATTGATGTCTAGCTGCATTCTTTTGCCAGTAGGTTTATTTTCACTGTAGGAGAATTCATAAAATTTTCTAATATATATTAAAATAATGTGAATACAATTACTTATTTAACATCTAATTCAGGTTGCTCTTTATAGATACACTTGATTTTTTGTGAATATATGCTTGAATATTTCATTGCTTATTTCTATATTACTCATTCAATTACAGTCCTCTCCTTTCTGACTGAATGTGGTATAATGCAGTGGAATCGACCACATGTAACTTCATATATAAGGCCAAATGGCAATGGTCAGAGTACAGCATCTGTTCTTTGATATGTATCTTAAGGAAACAACAGTTAGTTATTTAGGATTTAGTATAATGTTGTCTGTAGGTTTCACAGATACTATTTATGATATTAAGAACAATCCATCTGTGGTGTTTAGTATTTATTGTCAACTTAAATTATTTAGAATCATCGCAGAAATAAACCTTTGAACATGTCTCTGAGGGAGTTTCTAGACTGAGTTAATGCAAATGGGAAAATTAACACTAAATATGGTTGGTCCCTTTCCAAGGACTGTAGGCCTAGCCTGGACAAAAATGAGAAAGTGAGAGCTGAGTACTAACATACATTTTTATTTACATTAACATCGTTTACTTAGTGACTGCAGATCAGCCAGTGTGATCAACTGCCCCTCACTTTGACTTCCTTGCCTTATCTCCCATGAGGGATGGGGCTCTTAAACTATGACACAGACTTGACAGCTTCTTTCTTATTCTACTTGGTTGGGTTTTTAACCAAATAAACTAATAAACCAATAATGTTTATTTTTATTCATAAATGTAATTTGTTCAGAATTTTCCACATAAATATGGGTATGTAAGTATTATGGTTACTTTTCTTTCTACCCTGTCATATTTATTTACCATTCATGCCAAATCCATTTCTTCCTTATAAATTCTTTCTTATATTCAATATGTACACCAATACAGTAGAATCGACTACCCATATTGAAGTCCATACAAGTAAAGCTACACAATTTTTGGCAATGAAAACAAATATACATACTGGAGAAAAGACAGCATCTCGTTGAGAAAAAATCAGCATGTAACAGAATATTAAACTTATATGTCAAGTTACAAATAAAGCTTGACTCCAAAGGGGTTACACACTTTAATATAAAACCTGATACCATGAAAGTGCTAGAGGAAAAAGTACTATATCCATATGGGTATCAATAAATACTCCCTTAATAGGACTTTGATAGCACTCAAAATAAGATCAATAAAATTCACAAATAAGAGCTCATAGAACTGCAAAGTTTCTTTATAGTAAAGGCCATTGTTAATGAAAAGAAGAGGCAACCAACAGTATGGGAGGAAATGGAAGCTAGAAGGTACCTCCCTTCTAGCTACGTTTTATGGTGTCAGGTGTTGCTATCCAGGATGTTGGAGCATCTGTTCTTTGATATGGTTATCAGGGGATTGATAGTATTACTCAGTTGTTCAATCTAAGACAAAATATGCCCATTGCTGCAATAGTGGCATAATTGTTAAGGTCCACCCAACTGTTTCCTGATTGTACTGGGGAGAGATTCTATTTCTAGTACTGCATTCTATATTTAAAACCTAAAACTGAAGAGATGTAAAATCCAAGAAATGAACTTCCTACCACTGCTTAGCTAAGTTGACACCGCATCAAACTCCTTTCTAAATATTTATTCTTAGACTCACAAACCGAGGTTCCTCTCAGCCTCATCAGAGAATGTGAAGAGATGGGAGATACTGAGAAGAGAGGATTCCTGAGTGTAACTAGAGATGGGCTTTTGTTCTGAGAAGAGAGGGTTCCTGAGTGTAGCTAGAGATGGTTTGGTTCAGTGATTGCTCGTATTCTTCTCCTTAGTCTATGAGTGTGGCATGGTGAGTGCTTTGACTGTATTTTGGATGTTAGTTTAACTTTGCATTTCTAACATTTATTCCCTGGTTATGCAATCCTATTATTATTCCTGTTCTTGGACTTCATATGCAAATACATAGTTAAACACTTTCCATCATTTGTCAAGTTTTATTCTCATATTTTTGTATCTTATGGGATTAGATAATAATTCTTTACCTCTTTCTCTATTTTCTAAAGATTTGAAAAGTTCTGAATAATACTTACTAATGGTTTGATAGATTGCACAGTGCTGTCGGCTGCACCTAGACTTGTTTTGGCACAATATTTAATATTAAAGTGTAGCTTACGTAATCACTACACGCCCATTCACACTGTCTAATTCTCCTTGGTGCTCTTAGATAATTTGTCCCGAAAACCAATATTTTATCCAATTTGATGGCATCAGTGTAGCATTCCTTTAAGAAAGCTTTGATTCTGATATGACCAGTAGTGATATTTATCTTTACAGCTTTGATTTTGATATCTTCTGTTTTCTCTACTTTCACTTTTTACAGCTTAGGTAATGTTTTATCCATTTTGTTTATATTCTCCAAGAAAGAGCTCTTGGGTTCAGTAATATTTCTCCTTCACTTTTATGTATTCTATTTCATTGCTTTCCAGAACAGTCTTTATTATTTTCTTGTTTCTTCTTACTTTGGTTTAGTTTTCTCTTCTTTCTCAAGTTTCATAAAGCCAAAGGTCAGGTAAGTGATTTGAGACCTATTTTCTTTCTTAATACTGGCCACTGGAGTGATAAATTTCCCTTTTGCCAGGCAGAATAGCACATGTTGGTAATTTGTGTTCCTGGGAAGCTGAGAAAAGAGAATTAAGGACAGTTTCAATAAACAACAACAACAACAACAAAATAAACATAAAAAATTATAAAAAAAACAAAATTAAATAAATAAATAATAAAATAACATGTTTCCCTCAGCACTGACTTAATGGTATAATTTTTCTGGCAATGAAGGCACCAGAGCCTGGCTTGATTTTTGAGGCTGTAGCCCAAGGAATTCTCTCCTTAACGTGAGTCATTCAGCTAAGGCAGGGATTTTAGTTATGATGACAAGAAGAATTTCAAAACTAAGGAAAAGTTGAATTTATTAGGAAATGTAAAGAAGAGGTAAGCCCATCCCCCACAGAATCCTGCCAGCCAACTCACCTAAAAGAAGCAGCTGTCCCACAGCTCCCACAGCTCTCACAGCTCTCCTGGAGGCCTGCCCACACCAGGGACATCAAACTATGTGGGAACTAGAGGCATACCAGAGGCAAGGGTAACACATAAGACTCCAGAGGCCATGCATGACAACAAACAAAGGCCCCGAGGAAGACATCCTACTACTCCTAAAAAAAATAGCTTGTCACCAGAAACCCAGGCCACTCATGCCAGTAGAGAGACAGGAAACAGATACCAAAGGAAAAAAGATCCAAAAAACCACTCATCCGAGGAAGATAATCTCAGCTATCAGCATCTACACCTACAATAACTACAAAAGCAATATAGCTAAAGAAGAGCATAAAACCACACTCAGCACCAGCCAGGGCAGTACGACACCACCAGAGCCCAGCTTTCTACTACAGCAAGCCATGGATATCGAAAGACAGCTGAAGCACAAGAAAATGATCTTGAATTCAATTTTATGAAGATAGTAGAGACCTTCAAACAGTAAATAAATAAATCCCTTAAAGAAATCAGGAAAATAAAATCACAGAGATGAAGGAAATGAATAAAACTGTTCAAGATCTGTAAATGGAAATAGAAACAATTAAGAAAACACAAACTGAGAAAATTTTGGAGATGGAAAACCTAAGTAAGAGTAGAGAAACAACAGATGTCAAACATTACCAGCTGAGCACAAATGATGAAAAAGAGATTTTTTTCTTTTATTGGATATTTTATGTACATTTCAAATGTTATCCCCTTTCCCAGTTTCCCATCCACAAACCCCCATTCCATTTTCCTTTCCCCTGCTTCTATGAGAGTGTTCCCTCACCTACCCACTCCCTACCTTCTCCCTGCCCCGGCATTCTCCTACACTGGGGCATCATGCTTTCACAGGACCGAGGGCCCCTCCTCTCATTGATGCCCAACAAGGCCATTCTCTGCCATCAGTCACTCCATGTGTACTCTTTTGTTGGTACTTTAGTCCCTGGAGCTCTGGGGGTTCTGGTTGTTGATATTGTTGTTCTATCTATGGGGTTGCAATCCCTTCAGCTTCTTCAGCCCTTTCTCTAGCTCCTCCATTGGGGACACCATTTTCAGTCCAATGGTTGGCTGCGAGCATTCATCTCTGTATTTGTTAGATTCTGGCAGAGCCTCTCAAGAGACAGCTATATCAGATTCCTGTCAGCATGCACCTCTTGGCATCTGAAATAGTGTCTGGGTTTGGTGGCTGTTTGTATATGGGATGGATACCCAGGTGGAGCAGTGTCTGGATGGGTTTTACTTCAGTCTCTGCTCCACATTTTGTCTCCATATTTCTTCATTGTTTATTTTGTACCCCCTTCTCAAAAAGACTGAAGCATCCACACTTTGGTCTTCCTTCTTGAGCTTCATGTGGTATTCAAATTCTATCTTGGGTATTCTGAGCTTTTGGACTGATATCCATTTATCAGAGAGTGCATTCCATGTGATTAAGGAATTCATTTGTAGACCCAATGGAAGAAATGGATGGATACATCTGTCAATAAAAAATTAAATCTTAAGGAGTTCCTGACAGAAAATCTCTAGGAAATCCAGACACTATGTAAAGATGAAACCTACAAATAATAGGAGTAGAAGAATGAGAAGGTTCCCAGCTTAAAGGGTCAGAAAATATTTTCAACAAAATCACAGAAGAAAATGTCCCTAATATGAAGAACAAAATGCCTACAAACATACAAGAAGCTAACAGAATGCCAACTAGATTGGACCTGAAAAAAACTCCTCCCACCATATAATAATCAAAGCACTAAATATACTGAACAATGAAAGAATATTAAAAGCTGCAAGGGACAAAAGTCAAGTAACATATAAAGGTAGATCTACCAGAATTATACTTGACTTCTGAACAAAGACACTAAAAGCCAGAATGGCTTGGATAGATAATCTTGCAATCTCTAAGAGACCATAGATGGAAGCCCAGACTATTATACCCAGCAAAACTCTCAATCACCATAGAGCAAGAAAACAAGATATTCAATTAAAAATAAAACAAATTTAAACAATATCTATCCACAAATTCAGACTTACAGAAGATAATAGAAGGAAAATTGCAACACAAAGTGGATAACCACACTCAAGAAAACATAGGAAATAAATAATTATACACCAGAAAAACAAAACACACACACACACACACACACACACACACTGATACACACACTGAAACACACACAGACAGACAGACAGACACATACAGTCTCACTACCAAAATCAAAATAAAAGGATTTAACAATCATTGATCATTAATATCTCTCAGTGTCAGTGGATTCAATTCCATAATAAAAGACAGAGGTTAACAGAATAGATGTGAAAACAGGATCCATCATCCTGCTGCATACAAGGAACACAACTCAGAAGCAAAGATAAATATTACCTCAGTGTAAAGGCCTGGAAAACAGTTTTTCAAGCAAATGAATCCAAGAAACAAGCTGGAGTAGATAATCTATTATCTAGTAAAATGGGCTTTCAGCCAAATGTAATCAAAAGAGATCAGGAAAGACACATGATACTTCATACTTATCAAAGGAAAAATTTACCAAGATGATGTCTCAATTCTGAATATCTACGCCACAAATGGTAGGGCCTTGACTGGCCACAATAGGATAAGGTATAACTAGTCCTGCTGTAATCTGAGATGCCAAGTCTGGTTGATATTCATGGGTAGCTTCCACTTTTCTGAAGAGAAAGGGAGAACAGGAGGACAGAGGTTACAGGAGGTGAGAAGGAGGGACTGGGAGGAGAAGAGGGAGGGGAAGATGTAATCAGGGTGTCAAGTAAAGAAAAATAAATAAAAATAAATAAGTACATAAATGGAGGTAATAAAGGGAAGGAAGTAGGAAAGGAAGAGAAGCAGCAGGAGTGAAAGAGGGGGGGTGGAGAAAGGAGGGGGGAAGGGAGGGGGGAGGGAGGGAGGTTGGCTGGCCTTAGAGAAAAGCTGTTGGTTGGTCTATTCTATTTGCTTCCATCTCTGTCCTCTCCATTGTGCTGTGTGGGCCCTGATGCTACTGTCCTTTATCAATATTGAAACCCAGCTTCTTCGGCCTTCCAAGGTTAAATGAAGATTATTGGTTCTTGAAGGGTCCTCTCTGTCCTCTGCATCAGGTTGTGATTTCTTGGGAGCCTTATGAAGTGAGAAGGAGCAACTAGATGTTCCAAGGTGAAAACAGCCATTGTTGGACTAGCCAGAACTTATCCTGTGTGTCAACCTAAATAATTATGTGGCTTTTCAACCTCCATCTCTCTAAGAATGTAAAGACCACTAGTTATGACTTAACAAACTTTTGAAAATTTAGTTAGCACAAAAGATAAAGTTCATGTTTTTTTTTAAAAATATTTCCTTTCCTTAAGGAAAAGTGGTATGTGAGGCACACATGGTTCAAGCTTATTGATGAGAGACAGATTAGTTATTTTACTAATGCTGTGATTAGATGCCATGACTGAAAGAAACTTAAGGGAGAGAAAGTTTGCTTTTGCTTACATTTCCAGATGTTTTATTAGAGAGCCCATAATGATGTAGGAAGGCATAGTTAAGGCAGCAAGAACAGGAAGCTGACTAATCACATTTCCATCCACACGCAGGAAGTACAAACATTGATCAGGAAACAGAATGAGGCTATAAACCCTCCCAGTCACCCCAATAATATACTTGGTTAAACAAGTTTCTACTTCCTAAAGGTTCCATAACCTCCCCAAACAGGTGGCCAATGGTTCAAATAAATGGGCTTATGGAAATCTTTTTTTTTTTAATTCAAGGCACAGCAAGAGAGAATACTAAACTCAGTAATACTAAATTATACTAAATAACTCAATAATACTAAATTCAAAGTCACAGAAGGTTTAGCCTTAAAGAGATTCCATTCATTCTTCCAACAGTCTTGTTTGAGATCTCTCTCACAGATGTGGCAAGTTTCATGGGAGGTTCCAACCCTCCTTCAGTGATGTTGGAATTCATCACTCAACTGGCCAGAAATGCAAACCACACCTCTAAGCAAGAAATCCTTTCTCTTGTCCTTTAATTTTCTGATGTTTGTTTGTTTGTTTGTTTGTTTGTTTGTTTTTACCTTCCTAGTAGCCTACCAATTTCAATATATTTTCATTTGCTTAAAATGTGTGTAATGCCTCTTTTAGTTGCTGTGTTGTTCTGTTTACTTTGAGAAATGGATTATTTAGAAATGTGATGTTTACATTTCTCCCAGACAAGGCTTCTTTTCATAAATAGTCTTGTGCTGAGCACATTTGCTGAAGGTTGCAATGAAATCAACTTTATAAGTATTTACTTAGGATTATTGCTTTCAGTGACCTCTGGAAGAATGTATTTAATTCTCCCAATAAACTGATAAGTCGCTGAGCTAGAGAGCTAGTGTTAGAAAGAGAGAGAGAGAGAGAGAGAGAGAGAGAGAGAGAGAGAGAGAGAGAGAGAGAGCGCCAGAACCAAAGCCAGAGCCAGAGCCGGGGGATGGGGTGGGGGTTCCTTAATTCACAAATATATTCTTTTAGGTTTTTCATAACATAAATTTAGTTATAATTTATACATTTAGACCCACCATCTAACATAATTATATTATGGAAGATAAATTGGTTGTTTTTGCCTTAATGTTAGGTAGTTAGAAATTAATATGTTTTAGTGTAATTGAGGATAGACCACTTTCTTCATAATCAGTTTAAGATTCCACTTCCTGTGTTAACAAATTAATATTGCAAGTGAAAGAGGGTGATCTGTAATGGAAGGAGGTGAATCGTAAAAAATGCTTTCAATTCAGTTTAAAATACCAGCTAGACTTTAAAACCATGGTTATATTCTTAATGCTTTCAAGGCAAATGCAGAAGAATCAGGAGTTCAAAGCCAGCCTCACCTAAATATGGAGTTTGAGGACAGACTGAGCTGCACAGTCTCTAAGGGAAAAATGTGAATTTGACACATTTCTAGACTCATCCAAGATTATGTTGATTCATCCAAACTTAAACCAAGAAGACACTTAAAAACCTTAAGCAGGACATGTAGGCTGCCCTTTTGTTAAAATCCCATAATCTCTGACTATCTTGGCATTCCCCTACCCTATCTGCAGTCACTCTACCTCCTACAACTTATGATGGTTACTGAGGTCATTAAAGAAGAAATTAATAAACCCTTAGTGAAATTCAGGAAAACAAAAACCATCAAAAGAAATAAATAACTCCCTTAAAGAAAGTGAAAAGAAAAAAGAGAAAACAAAAAACAAAAAACATGGCAGCGTCCAGGCAGGCATGGTGCAGGCAGAGAGGAAAGTTCTACATCCTTATCTGAGGGCTGCTAGTGGAAGTCTGACTTCCAGGCAGCTATGACAATAACAAATAACAAACCCACAATAACACACCTATTCCAACAAGGCCACATCTACTTCCACAGGGTCACACCTTCTCATAGTGCCACTCCCTGGGCTGAGCATACACAAATCACATTCCACTCCCTGGTCACCATAGGATTATTCCAACATATGAGGCTATGGAGGCCATACCTAAACATAGCATAATAAAAAATACATTTAGTTCAACTTCCAAAGCCCCCATAAATTGTAGCAGTTTCAACAATGTTAAAAGTTCAAAATTAAACGTCTCTTCTGAGCTTCATCAGATCACGTAACTGCAATCCCCAAAGCAAGTTAGGAAACCAGCTGGGCAAACTCCAAACTCTGCATCTCCATGCCTGATGTCGAAGAGTTCTTCAGATCTCCAACTCCTTTTTTCATATACATTTTTCTTTTATTGGATAATTTTTATTTACATTTCAGATGTTATCCACCCTTCCCAATTTCTCCTCCAGAAACCCGCTATCTCCCCCTGCTTCTGTGAGGGTACTCCTCCTCAACGCCCTCCCAACTCCCTGCCCTGACAGTCCCCTACACTGGGGCATTGAGCCTTCATAGGACCAAGGGCCTCTCTTCCCATTTTTGCCCAGCCAGGCTATCTGCTGCTACATATGCAGCAGGTGCCATCAGTTTCTTCAGGTGTACTATTTAGTTGGTGTTTTAGTCCCTGGGAGCTCTGAGATATCTGGTTGGTTGATGTTGTTGCTCTTCTTATGGGGTTGTAAACCTCTTCACCTCCTTTCGTCCTTTAACTCTTCCACTGGGGACCCCATTCTCAGTTCAATGGTTGGCTGCAAGCATCTGCTTCTGTATTTTTCAGGCTCTGGCAGAGTCTCTCAGGAGACAGTTACATCAGGCTCCTGTCAGTCTATACTTCTTGGCAAACACAATATTGTCTGAATTTGGTGGCTGTATGTGTATGGGATGGATGCCCAGGTGGGGCAGTCTCTGCTCCACACTTTGTCTCCATATCTCCTCCTGTGAGTATTTTTTCCCCTTCTAAGGACGAAAGCATCCATATTTTGGTCTTCCTTCTTCTTTGAGCTTCACAGGGTCTCTGAATTATATCTTGGGTATTCCAAGCTTTTGGGCTAATATCCACTTATCTTTCTTGCCTGAAAAACAACTTCTTTTTCTGAGCTGGTTTCACTCCATTAGCAGATTTCCTCAGCAGATAACCTATGGCTCTGACATCTTGAAAATCTTGTTTCAATGACTGGGATGCACACATGATTCTATGCTCTTCCAAAGGGCTTGTTTCACTTCTTCAGCTCTGCTCTCTGTAGCGCTCTAAGCTCAGTCTGACCTACTCCACTGCTGCTGCTATTCTTGGTGATCATCCCATGGTACTGGCATTTCCAATACCCTGGGTCTTCCGTTGCAACTAAGCTTCACACAAAGCCTCTCATAGGCTCTCTTCAAGGTGCCAAACCTCAAATCCTTTGCATGACCCCTTCAGTCCTGAACCTTCAACTACATCTGAGGCTGTACCTTCACCAATGGCCTTCCATGGCCTCTCACAGTGCTAAAGCTTAGCTGCTCTTCTTGATCCCGTTATGCCTTCAAAAACAGTACTACCTGGGTGACTCTTACACATGACCAAGTCTAGCTGCAGCACGAGGTACAATCTTGGCTATCTCTGGAACACAGCTTCTTGTGCTCTCAAAAAACACCTTCCAGGAGATTTAACCTCAGTGATGCAGGTCTCTTCTTAATCACTGCTAATTTCTTAGCTCCAGCTAACCAGCATCAAGAAGAGACTACTGGGATACTAACCTCCTCTTTTCCAACTCCTTCACCGCCTAAGCTTAGTTATCCTGGATTCTGCTCTGTAGATTGACCTTCAACTCAAAGATATGCATGGGATTAAAGGTGTGTGTACCAAGGTGCCTGGATTTAAGCAGGGGAACTCGCTCTGTCTCAGGCTGGCTTTGAACTCAGAGACCTCCTTGTCTTTATGTCCTGGGTTTAAAGGTGTTTACCACCATGCCTGAATCTATACTTAGCTGGGTAGGATCTTGCCCCAAAATTCCACTTCCTTAATTTGTTATCTCCTGTAACACAGGATTCAGCCCCATTTCAGTTCCTAATATCCCTTAAATCCTTGAACCATACATTTTATATTTTCCTTTCTCAGCTTAATATGCTTGTTTAAAATGCTTTTTATGAGACTCAACCAGGGAACAAAGTGTAAGATAGACATTTTTGAGACTTCCCTTGTCAAGTAATTAATCTGATCTCTTCACCTTAGCCTCAGGCAGATGCTTCAAAGAATAGCAAAAAGTAGTCACATTCTTCACCAAAACACCACCAAAACAGTCGTTATGCCACATACTGAAATTCATCTCCACTGAAACCTCCTGTACTAGGTCAGCACAGTTAAATAACTCTCAGCAACAAAGTCATCCATGTACCTACTAGGATAATCCATTAAGTTCAATTTAAAGCATTCTACTGCTTTCCAAATCCAAAGTCCCCAAATCCACATTCTTCCAAACAAAACTATGGTCAAGCCTATCATAGCAGTACCTTACTTTTAGTACTAACTTTGTCTTAGGGTTTTACTGCTGTGAACAGACACCATAACCAAGGCAGCTCTTATAAGGAGAACATTTAATTGGCTTAAAGGTTCAGAAGTTCAGTCCATTATCATCAAGGTAGGAAGCATGACACCATCCAGGCATGCAAAGTACAGACATAGATGAGAATTCTACATCTTCATGTGAAGGCTGCTAGTGGAAGATTGACTTCCAGAAAGCTAGGATGAGATCTTAAAGACCACATCCACACCTACTCCAACAAGGCCACACCTATTTCCACAGATTCACACCTTCTAATAGTGTCACTCCCTAGGCCAAGCACATATAAACCATCACACAAGCATCACCAACAAAATACAAGAAGTGGAAGAAACATTCTTGAGCATTGAAGATTCAATAAAATAAATAAATACATTTGTCAAAGAAATTAAATCTAAAAAATTCCTGCCAAAAACCTCCAGAACATCTGGGATACTATGAAAAGATCAAATAATAATAAAGGAAGGGGTAGATTCACATCCTAAAGGCCCAGAAAATAATTTCAACAAACCCATAGGTAATAAAATAACCCTAATGTAAAGAAGCAGATACAAATACAAGAAGCTCACAGAACATCAAATAGATTGGAGCAGAAAATGAAGTATCTTTGCCACATAATAAAGTACTAAACGTAAGTAACATGTAAAGAACTATACTTGATTTCTCGGTGAACACTCTAAAAGCCAGAAGGGCTTGGACAGATGCCTTGCAGACTCTAAGAGACCACAGATGCCAGCTCAGAATACTTTACCAAGCAAAACTTTCAATCACCATAGATGAAGAAAACAAGACATTCCATGATAAACTCAAATTTAACCAAAATCTATTCACAAATCCAACCTTATAGAAAGTACTATAAGAAAAACTCTAACCCAAAGAGGTTAAAAAAACCCACAAAACCATGGGCAATAAATAATCTTACACCAGAAAAACAAATAAGGTAAGCACACACATGTGCACATGCATGTGCACACATATACAAACACACAAAAACACACATACTACCACCACTACCAATAGCAACAAATTAACAGTAATTTACAATCATCGGTCACTGATATCTCCCAATATCAATGAACTCAATCAGTCCCCTAATAAAAAAACAAAGACTAACAGAATGGATATAAAAATAGGATCCATCCTTCTGCTGCATACAAGAAATGCACCTCTACACCAAAGATAGACATTGCCTCAGAGTAAAGGGTTGATTAAAGATTTTCCAAACAGATGGACTTTATAAAAAGCTGGTATAGCCATTCTAAATATTCAACAAAATAGACAAAAATAAAACAAAGTTAATCAAAATGGACAGAAAAGACATTTCATACTCTAAAAAGGAAAAATCAACCAAAATGAAATTTTAGTTCTTAACATCTGTTTCCCAAACTCCAGAGTACCTGCGTTAGTAAAGGAAACACTTTAAAAGTTTAAATCATACCTGGACTCTCACACATTGATAGTGTGAGCCTTCAATCCCTGACTCTGACTAGTGGATTGGCCATTTAGACAAAAACTAAACAGAAACACTGGAGCTAAAAGACATTATGACCCAATGTCCCTAACAGATGTCTACAGAACATTTCACCCAGACACAAAAGACTAAACTTTTTTCTCAGCACCTCATGGAACATTCCCCAAAAATGACCACATTACATAATGTAAGTCTCAACAGATGCAAGAAAATTAAAATACACACTTCATCTTATCACACCACCATGGGTTAAAGCTGGATTTTAACACTAGAAACAAATCCATGGCAACTGTACAACTCGAGCTGAATAACGAGGTCAGGGCAGAAATAAAGACTTCCAAGAGTTCAATAAAAATGGATGTACAACATACCCAAACTCATGGGACACAATAAAAGCAATGTAGTGCGTCTGATATCACTAGAACAAAAAGAAGCAAGCTCACCAAGAGGAGTAGATGGCAGGAAATAATCAAACTTAGGATGAAATCAATAAAATGGAAAGAGAACAAAACAAAGAATTAATAAAACACAGAGTTGGTTCTTTGAGAAAATCGACAAGATAAACAAATCTTGTCCCAACTCAAAGATGGAGAAAGACAGTATCCAAATTAACAAAATCAGGAACAAAACGGGGGCATATAATAACAGAAATTGAGAAATACAAAAAATCATTAGGCCATACTTTTATAAAGTCTGTACTCCAAAAAATTGGAAAATCTAAAGGAAATGGACATTTTTTCAATAGATACCACTCCCGAACAATATCATATAATTTAAATATACCTATAATTCCTAAAGAAATAGAAGTTTCCTAATCCACTAACCCCCCAAAAATAATAATAATTCCAGGAATAGATGTTTTTAGTGGAGAATTCTATCAGTCATTCAAAGAAGAGATAACACTAGTACTATTCCTCATATTAGTCTATAAAATAGAAGGAACATTGCCAAATTCATTTTATGAGGCCACAGTCACTCTGATACTAAAACCACACAAAGATTCAACAAAGAAAGATAATTATAAACCAATTTTCTTCATGAACATAGATGCAAAAATAGTCAAGAAAGATCATTCACCATGATCAAATAGTCTTCATTCCAGACATACAGGGGTGGATCAACATACAATAATCAGTCAATGTTTCCCACCACATAACAAACTGAAAGAAAAAAAAAAAACTACATGATAATCTCACTAGATGCTGAAAAGCTGTTTGACAAAATCCAACATCCTTTCATGAGAACAGTCTTGGAGAATTCAGGGATAAAAGGGACAGAAATACTTAAACATAATAAAGACAATTTACTTGATATAGCCAACATCAAATTAAATGAAGAGAAACTCAAAGCAATTCCACTAGAATCCGGACCAAGAAAAGGCTGCTTTCTCTCTCCATGTGTGTTCAATATAGCAATTGAAGTTCTACCTGGAGCCATTAAGACCATTGAAGAAGATAAAAGGGATACGTTAGGAAGAACTTAAAATATCTTTATTTGCAGATAAATATCTATATTTGCAGATGGAATATATAAGAGACAGCAGGGGTTGGGGATTTAGCTCAGTGGTAGAGCACTTGCTACAGCAAGCACAAGGCCCTGGGTTCGGTCCCCAGCTCCGAAAAAAAAAAAAAAAAAAGTTAAAAAAAAAAAAAAAGAGACAGCAAAAATTCCATCAGTGTGCTCCTATAGCTGAGGGACATGTTTAATGAAGTGGCTAAATACAAGTTGACTCCAAGAATCAGTAGCTCTCCCATATAAAAATGATGATTGGGCTGAGAAATGAATAAGGAAAAAACACCCTTCAAAATAGCCACAAACAATGTAAAATATCTTGGGGTAACTAACCAAGCAGAGGAGAGATTTGTATGGCAAAAGTATCAAGCCTTTGAAGAAAGAAATTGAAGAAAATATCAGAAAACAGAAAGATCTTGCTGATTATGGATCAGGAGGAATAACATAGTGAAAATGGCCATCTTACCAAAAGCAATCTACAGTTTTAAGGTAATCTCCATCAAAATTCTAAAGAAACTCTTTACAGAGCTTGAAAGGATAATCCTCAACTTCCTATGAAAACATAAAAAACCTAGGATAACTCAAAAGCCCTGTATAATAAAGAACATCTGGAGGCTACCACCGTTCCTGACCTTAAGCTGCCTTATGAGCTATAGCAACAAAAACTGCATGGAAATTGCATAAACCAGACAGGCAGATTAATAAAATAGTCAAAGACCCGGATGTAAATCCAGTGTATGGCCACCTGATTTTTTAAATTTAATTTAATTATTTGCTTTACATCCTACTTACTGCCCTCCTCCCTGTTACCCTCTCCAACAATCCTTCCCCCTCCTCCTCTCCTCTGAGTGGTGGGGAGGATATCCTTGGTGAAGCTAAGGAACCCTGAAAAGGGATAGGAAGAAGAATTTTAGAGTCCCGAGGAGTTCAAAACACCAAGAGAATAGGACCCACATAATCAACTAAGCAAGGCCCATAGGGGCTTACAGAGACTTAAGCAGCAGTCTTGGACCGTCTATGGTTCAGCGGTAGGTCCTCTGTATGTGTGTGTTAGGCTGCATAGCTTGGTGTTCTTGTGGGACTCATCACATTGGGAGTTGGGAATATTTCCGACCCTTTTGTCTGCTTTCAGGACTCCTTTCCTTCTACTGGGTTGCTCTGTCCGCCTTGATATGAGGGTTTGTACCTAGTCTTACTGTAATATTTGTTAAACATTTTCAGTTGGTATCACTGGCAAACCTGCTCTTTTTTGAAGGGAAATGGAGGAGAAATGGATCTAGAGCAGACAAGGTATGTCAGAGTGAGGGGGATGTGTGGAGGGGTGACAGGGAGGAATAGAGGCAGGAAAAACTTTGGTGAGGATGCAGTATACATAAAGAGAACAAAAGCATTTAAACAGATTCATAACAAAGGAAGAAGTAGAAATAGTAATAAAAACACTTTGTACAAAAACAAAAGCCAGGAAACAAAACTGAGGCCCAGATACATGCAATACTAAATACTACCAGTCTTTGGAAAAAGATCTACAACTATGAAGGTTTAATTTATTCAAAAATTAAAAATAGAAACAGAGGCTACACCTCCCAAACTCTTTCTACAAGTCCAGTGTCACTCTAATACCAAAAACAGGTAGGGACACACGAAAACACCAAAAGTACAGAGCAATATCCAGGATGAATACAGATCCAAAACCCCCAATGTCTAACTTTTTGTCAGTTTCTTTAAAATTTAGTCCTTGGGTTTGATTTGCATATGTTTACTGGTATTTCTTAGAGCATGGTTCATTCTCTCTCTGTCTCTCTCTCTCTCTCTCTCTCTCTCTCTCTCCCCCTCTTCTTCTCCCTTTCTCTCCTTCCCTTCATTCCGCTCCTCCCCTTCCCTTCCTCTCCCTTCTCCTTCTCCCTTCCTCTTCCTTTCCCTTTCTTTCCTGTCCCTTTCTACCTCTCCCTCCTTTTTCCTTACCCCTTTCCTGTTCACCCTCCTTCTACATCTCCTTTCTCCTCCTCTCTCACTTTCCCTTTCCTCTCCCTATTCCCTTCCCCTTCTGTTCTTTTCCTCCATCTCTTGTTCCCCTTTTGTCCCCATCTCACTCTCCCTTTCTCCATTAACCTTGCCTGGAGTTTCATAAGCTTCTAAGACTGCATATTCTTGGCATGTATTCATTGTTGTCCTTGTTTTGTTTTTCTGAGTTGGAGTCCCATGGTGACTTAATCTGACCTTGAACTCCCTATACAGCTCAGGGTAACCTTGAGTTTCTAATTCCCTGGACCCCACCTCCTAAATTCTGGGGAGTTGCTTTACTGTTCCTGGGTAGCCTAAAGTTTGTGAAGTCAGAAGAGGATGCTTCCTTCCTTCCCTTACTGAAAACAGAAAACTCGAATGACCTTTCTGACCCAACAAGGTTGCATATACACCAGAGAGTCAGAGTGTGGACATTTGCAACTCTCTTGATAGTAATTACTAGAGAGAGTAAGGTGGCTTTACAAACAGATCTTAAATTGCATGGGAGATATGGACAAAGTTCAAAAAGACTGTGCCTTACACTGAACCTTTTGCAAAGCTCTTGAGCTGTTGAAATTTTTAAAGATTGTACAGTTGGAATGTTGCAGCTCCAGTCTGATTAAAACTCATCCTGAGCTATCTTCAGCCCTCATATTAGCCATTTCTTCTTTTTTATCTTTTTGAGAATAATTTGGATTTTTATTTTTACATGTTGCTCAACACAAATTTATGCAGATGATTATTATATTTGTGTCTTTCAAGTCATATGAGTGAAAAATAGAGATATTTTGTATTTGTTGGTATACAGCGAAAAGAAAATTCAGAAGGGCCCGGGGCTTTAGAAAGTTTACAACAGAGCACGTGAATGCCCAGTGTGGGTAACTGCATAATTCATAATGCAGCATGATTAAAAGTGAAAGGGATCTTATTCACTATACATGTTCTACATATGGATCTGACTACTTACTAGGAGCATTTACGTGTTTTCTATTCCAATGCTTCTCACCTATATATACTCTCAGAGAATAGATAACAGTCTTATCTAAGATTTTCAAGGTCAAAACCATGATTCAAGTCGCACAGTCAATGAATCTGGTGCACTTCTCTATGGCTCTTGGGTTGGTAATGAGTGGGTTCACTTCCAGTCCTGTTCTGTGAACTTCAGTGCCATTCCTTAGCCAGTGAGTAACTAGAAACACTCCTGTCACATCATTTCCTCGAGTCCCTCCAAACACGACAATCTTTTTAATAGGTTCTTCAGCAACACAAGATGTCAATACTAAAATTTGGTCTGATTTCTGCAATTCAGAAGAGAGGCAGTCAAAGAATGCTTAACTTCTGTTAAAAGTTTTCAAGTTTAGATCTAAGTGAGAAGAAAAAAAAAAAAAAAACAAACAAAAAAAAAAAAAAAAAAAAAAAAACAGCTCTTTTGTGAACTGACCACAAAACTGTTTCTGTCACAACTTCCAAGCTTGTTTACTCTATGGATACTTCCTCCTGTAACCCCTCCCTTACCACATCTGGATTAAAATATGCACGGATCCAGGGTAGAGATGCAGCTGTTAACTTCTAACCACCTTGGGTGGTCAGCAGATCAAAGTACACTTGTGTTAGCATCTCCTGGTATAAAAACTCTGTTTTCTGTTCAGAATGATTATTTACAAAATAGTACCACATTAAGCCCAATCCTCCTAAATATAACAATGTGACTTATTCAGTGTTTTTGTTTCTACTGACATTTAAAAATATTTTCAAAGTAAGCAAGGCACCTTTCCTGATCTGAAGGCATTGTTGTCTCTGACCTCCTTTTGGACAGCATCCTTACTTCTCAGCATAGATGCCCACAGTCAGAGGCACAAGAGCCCAGTCAAGATATGGTCAGTCACACAGTACATGGCAGATATGCAGCAGGCAAAAATGTTCAATCCTGAGGAGAGAACCAACTTCTTTTAGTTTTCATTTTTTTATTGGATATTTTTTATTTACAATGATTGTTGTTTCCTGTTATTTTGTTGTTAATGGTGGAATTATGTTTGTGTGCTATCTTCTTTTGGGTTTGTTGAAAGACTTTTTTCTTGCTTTTTCCAGGGTGTAGTTTCCCTACTTGTGTTGAAGTTTTCCATCTATTATTCTTTGTAGGGTCGAATTTGTGGAAAGATATTATATAAATTTGGTTTCTCCACCTATGTTAATTGAGAGTTTTGCTGAGTTTAATAGCCTGGGCTGGCATTTGTATTCTCTTAGGGTCCGTATGACATCTGTACAGGATCTTCTGGATTTTAGAGTTCCTGATGAGAAGTCTGGTGTAATTCTGATAGGTCTGCTTGTATGTTACTTGACCTTTTCACCTTACTGCTTTTAATATCCTTTCTTTGTTTTGTGCATGTCATGTTTTGATTATTATGTGACAGGAGGAGTTTCATTTCTGGTTCAGTCTATTTGGAGGTCTGTAGTCTTCTTGTGTATTCATGGGCATCTCTTTGGGCTAGGGAACTTTCCTTCTATAGTCTTGTTGAAGATATTTACTGACCTTTTTAGGTTGGGAATTTTATCTCTATTCTATACCTATTATCCTTAGGTTTGATCTTCTCATTGAGTCTTGAATTTCCTGGATGTTTTGGGTTAGGAGCTTTTTGCCTTTTACGTTATCTTTGACAGTTATGTCAATGTTTTCTATGAAATTTTCTGCCCCTCAGATTCTTTCTTCTATCTCTTGTATTCTGTTTGTGGTGCTTACATCTATGAGTCCTGATCTCTTTGCCAGTTTTTCTATCTCCAGAGTTGTCTCTCTTAGTGATTTCTTTATTGTTTCTATTTCCATTTTTAGCTCCTGGATGGTTTTGTTCAATTCCTTCACCCACTGGTTATATTTTCCTGTAATTCTTTAAAGGATTTTTGTGTTTCCTCTTTAAGGGCTTCTACCCGTTTGCCTGCGTTGTTTCTTATTTCTTTAAGGGAGTTATTTATGTCCTTCTTAAAGTCCTCTATCATCATCACGAGATGTGATTTTAAATCCAAATCTTGCTTTTCCAGTTGCATGTTGGATAAATCTGGGGCTTGCTATGGTGGGCTAACTGGATCCTTTTTATTAGGTGCAAAACCACTTAGAATTGCCATTTCTGTTTGATGAGTTGATTCCCTTCTCATGAGGAATAAATGTCTCCATTTGTAATAGCATTCTTGGCTCTGTAATCTAATTTATCTAATATTAATACGGCACACTAGCTACTAGTGTTTAGTTCCCACATGGTGTATTTTTCCTTCCCTTTACTTTAAGCTCTTTGTGTCATCATTTTTAAAGTTAATATCTTACAGGCAGAGTATATTTGAAACTTGCTTTCTCATCCACTATAACAATTGCTGCTGTCCATTTGAGAGAAAAGTTGACTTATGACACTTAGACAGAATATATTCATTGATGCTTTAGTTTAAATTTATTATATTATTTGGTTTCTCTTTGTCTCATTTAGCAGTTTTCATATATCTTCTTTTCCTTCTTTTTAACAAATTCAGTTATTACTTTTCATTCTTCTTTTTCTACTTTAATGCTTTAGTTTTGTTTTGCTATCCTACTGTTGTTTTAGAATTTCCAGTATCCACCTTTAGCTATTATGATCTTAAACACTATGCCATTCTATATACATAAGAAAAATTTAATAGCAATACAGAAGTCAAATATTCCTAATTGAAAAATCTCAAATATGGAATGCTTCCAAATATAAAAGCATTGAGCTTAATTTGACATCATAAGAAGATACCTGTGTGTGTTCTCATGGGACTAATTACTGTGTAAGGACAGGTACACCAACACTCTATACAATTAGTTTTGACCTCTGTGCACAAGATGTAGATGAACATTTACAATGCCATGTTAAGACTTACCTCCAACATATTACATTCAGGTTTACAAATAATCCTAAATCTCAGAGTCCTGGCTCTGAGCACTCACACAGGATGCTCAGCTTGTCCTCAAATTCTCCCCTCCACCATATCCCATTCTCCACGCTCCCCGCTCTGTCCTTTTCTTGCTCTCTCTCTCAATCCTTCTCCCCATCTCTATCCTTACCCCCCTCACCATCCTTTCCCCCCTCACCATCCTTTTTCCTATCTCCATCCTTTCCCCCATCATTATACTTTCTCCCCTTCATTCTCCTCCACCCTTTCAATCCTTTTCTCCATTCTCCATCTTTCCCTTAGTTTTCTCAGTCATCTAATGCTCATGTATTTAAAATTTCACATGACTTTGTCATTCTTATTAACCAACCTTCTTGTTAACTGTTATGCAACAAGAATATTTCTTCTGTGTTTATTTACACATTAAACATTTCTGGAATTTGTTTTTCTTTTTTTTAAAAAATTGCTTTTTAGTCAGATTCCCTGGGTCTTTTGTCTTACAGACTTTCTTTAATATCCTCTGGTGCAGAGTCCTGCTGGTAAGGCAATATATTGCATGTGAAAAGAAGCTCTGTTTTTTATTTACTTGAGAAAGTTTTGTTAAGTTAAAAGTCATTGAATTATTATTTATGAGGTTCAATGTTTTATAGGTTTAAAGATGACAGGAAACCTGTCAGTTTTTTCTTTGTATCTCTGTACTTAGCTTTATATGTATTTTCTTCTGGTTATTGTTTGATTTTTCTCTTTATCTTGGTTTTGTACAGTGATGTTTGTGTTCCTGTCCACCTATTCCTAACTGTCTCTTTATCACTCCTAAAACCTAAAGACAATCACTAATTGTTCTTTCCTACCTTCTTTGTTCATTATTAAGGTAAAATCAAAATCAAATGAGCTATTTCAGTAGACCCATAACTCCTAATGAAAATGATACAGTAATTAGAAGTCTCCACCAACTTAAAAAAAAAATAGGGCTAGTTGAATTCAGGGCAGAATTCTACCAGATCTTTAATGAAAAAAAATAGTACCAATATACTTCAAATAATTACAGAAAATAGAAACTGAAGTGACATTTTTAATATGTTTTATGAAGGTACTATTAACCTGATGCTAGAACCACATAAAGATCCAACAAAAAAAGTGTGGACCAATATTTCTTATGAACATAGATAAAGATTTTCTCAAAACAATTTACTGATTAATGCTAAGAACACATAAAAAGGTTATCCACTATCATGAATTTGGACTTCATCCCAGAATTGCAAGAAATGTTAAACATATATAAATCAATAAACATAGTCTGATATATAAACAGACTGAAAGACAAAAACCATATGATCTCATTAGATGCAGACAAGGCATTTGATAAAATCCAGCATCCCTTCATGATAAAATTTCTGGGGAGAATAGTAACTCAAAATATATACTTCTTTGCAATAAAGGCAATTAGGCAAGCATAGCCAACAATAACATAAATGGAGAGAAATTTAAAAGACTTTACCTAAAATAAGGAACAAGACAGAAATCTCTACTCTTTTCATTCCTATTGAATATAGTATTTGAAATCTTAGCTAGAGCAGCAGCTCTCTGCTCCCAAACCCCGTGGGAGAGAAACCTCACCGCCTGGTCAGGTGGGCACTCCTGAGGCTGCAGAGCAGAAGAGACCACCAACACTGCCCACCCCTGCTCACATCCCTGGCCCAAGAGGAAACTGTATACAGCCTCTGGGTTCCCGTAGAGGAGGGCCCAGGAGCAGCAGGACCACTGCATCTGAGACACCGCCAGAACCTGAAGGGACCTACTGGATAAACAGTTCTCTGCACCCAAATCCCGTGGGAGGGAGAGCTAAACCTTCAGAGAGGCAGACACGCCTGGGAAACCAGAAGAGACTGCACTCTGCACACATCTCTGACGCCAGAGGAAAACACCAAACGCCATCTGGAACCCTGGTGCACGGAAGCTCCCGGAAAGGGCGGCACAGATCTTCCTGGTTGCTGCCGCCGCGGAGAGCTCATAAGCAACACCCCACGAGCAAACTTGAGCCTCGGAACCACAGGTAAGACCAACTTTTCTGCTGCAAGTGACCTGCCTGGTGAACTCAAGACACAGGCCCACAGGAAAAGCTGAAGACCTGTAGATAGGAAAAACTACACGCCTGAAAGCAGAACACTCTGTTCCCATAACTGGCTGAAAGAAAACAGGAAAACAGGTCTACAGCACCCCTGACACACAGGCTTATAGGACACTCTAGCCACTGTCAGAAATAGCAGAACAAAGTAACACTAGAGATAATCTGATGGCGAGAGGCAAGCACAGGAACCCAAGCAACAGAAACCAAGACTACATGGCATCATCGGAGCCCAATTCTCCCACCAAAGCAAACACGGAATATCCAAACACACCAGAAAAGCAAGATCTAGTTTCAAAATCATATCTGATCATGATGCTGGAGGACTTCAAGAAAGACGTGAAGAACTCCCTAAGAGAACAAGTAGAAGCCTACAGAGAGGAATCGAAAAAATCCCTGAAAGAATTCCAGGAAAACATAAATAAACAAGTAGAAGCCCATAGAGAGGAGTCACAAAAATCCCTGAAAGAATTCCAGGAAAACACAAACAAACAGTTGAAGGAACTAAAAATGGAAATAGAAGCAATCAAGAAAGAACACATGGAAACAACCCTGGATACAGAAAACCAAAAGAAGAGACAAGGAGCTATAGATCGAGCTTCACCAACAGAATACAAGAGATGGAAGAAGAGAATCTCAGGAGCAGAAGAACCCATAGAAATCATTGACTCAACTGTCAAAGATAATGTAAAGCGGAAAAAGCTACTGGTCCAAAACATATAGGAAATCCAGGACTCAATGAGAAGATCAAACCTAAGGATAATAGGTATAGAAGAGAGTGAAGACTCCCAGCTCAAAGGACCAGTAAATATCTTCAACAAAATCACAGAAGAAAACTTCCCTAACCTAAAAAAGAGATACCCATAGGCATACAAGAAGCCTACAGAACTCCAAATAGATTGGACCAGAAAAAAGAAACACCTCCGTCACATAATAGTCAAAAACACCAAACACACAAAATAAAGAAAGAATATTGAAAGCAGTAAGGGAAAAAGGTCAAGTAACATATAAAGGCAGACCTATCAGAATTACACCAGACTTTTCGCCAGAAACTATGAAAGCCAGAAGATCCTGGGCAGATGTCATAAAGACCCTAAGAGAACACAAATGCCAGCCCAGGTTACTGTATCCAGCAAAACTCTCAATTAAAATAGATGGAGAAACCAAGATATTCCATGACAAAACAAAATTTACAAAGTATCTTTCTACAAATCCAGCCCTACAAAGGATAATAAATGATAAAGCCCAACATAAGGAGGCAAGCTACACCATAGAAAAAAAGCAAGAAACTAATCATCTTGGAAACAAAACAAAGAGAAGAAAAGCACAAGACACAATCTCAGATCCAAATAAGTATATAACAGGAAGCAACAATCACTATTCCTTAATATCTCTCAACATAAATGGACTCAATTCCCCAATAAAAAGACATAGATTAACAAACTGGATATGAAATGAGGATCCTGCATTCTGCTGCATACAGGAAACAAACCTCAGAGAAAAAGACAGACACTACCTCAGAGTGAAAGGCGAGAAAACAAATTCCAAGCAAATGGTCTGAAGAAGCAAGCTGCAGTAGCCATTCTAATATAGAATAAAATTGATTTTGAACCAAAAGTCATCAAAAAAGATAAGGAAGGACCCTTCATATTCATCAAAGAAAAAATCCACCAAGATGAACTCTCAATCCTAAATATCTATGCTCCAAATACAAGGGCACCTACATACGTAAAAGAAACCTTACTAAAGCTCAAAGCACACATTGCACCTCACACAATAATAGTAGATTTCAACACACCACTCTCATCAATGAACCAATGAGGGAATCAGAAATTAAACAGAGACATAGACAAACTAAGAGAAGTCATGAAACAAATGGACTTAACAGATATTTATAGAACATTCTATCCTAAAAAGAAAGGATATACCTTCTTCTCACCATCTCATGGTACTCTCTCCAAAATTGACCATATAATTGGTCATAACATAGGCCTCGATTGATACAAAAAGATAGAAATAATTCGATGTATCCTATCAGACCACCACGGGCTAAAGCTGGTCTGCAATAACAATAAGGGAAGAATGCCCACATATACGTGGAAATTGAACAATGCTCTACTCAATGATAACCTGGTCAAGAAAGAAATAAAGAAAGAAATTAAAGACTTCTTTGAATTTAATGAAAATGAAGGTACAACATACCCAAACTTATGGGACACAATGAAAGCTGTGCTAAGAGGAAAACTCATAGCTCTGAGTGCCTGCAGAAAGAAACAGGAGAGAGCATATATCTGCAGCTTGACAGCACACCTAAAAGCTCTAGAACAAAAAGAAGCAAATACACCCAGGAGGAGTAGAAGGCAGGAAATAAACTCAGAGGTGAAATCAATCAAGTAGAAACAAAAAGGGTTATACAAAAAATCAACAGAACTAAAAGTTGGTTCTTTGAGAAAATCAACAAGATAGATTAAACCCTTAGCCAGACTTGAGAGGACAAAGAGAGTCTATACAAATTAACAATCTCATATCCAAATATGAATATAACAGGAAGCAATAATCACTATTCCTTAATATCTCTCAACATCAATGGCCTCAACTCCCCAATAAAAAGACATAGATTAACAAACTGGACACACAACGAGGACCCTGCATTCTGCTGCCTACAGGAAACACAGCTCAGAGACAAAGACAGACACTACTTCAGAGTGAAAGGCTGGAAAACAACATTCCAAGCAAATGGTCGGAAGAAGAAAGCTGGAGTAGCCATTCTAATATCAAATAAAATCAATTTTCAACTAAAAGTCATCAAAAAAGATAAGGAAGGACACTTCATATTCATCAAAGGGAAAATCCACCAAGATGAACTCTCAATCCTAAATATCTATGCCCCAAACACAAGGGCACCTACATATGTTAAAGAAACCTTACTAAAGCTCAAAACACACATTGCACCTCACACAATAATAGTAGGAGATTTCAACACCCCACTCTCATCAATGGACAGATCATGGAAACAGAAATTAAACAGAGACGTAAACAGACTAAGAGAAGTCATGAGCCAAATGGACTTAACAGATATTTATAGAACATTCTATCCTAAAGCAAAAGGATATACCTTCTTCTCAGCTCCTCATGGTACTTTCTCCAAAATTGACCATATAATTGGTCAAAAACGGGCCTCAACAGGTACAGAAAGATAGAAATAATCCCATGCATGCTATCAGACCACCAAGGCCTAAAACTGGTCTTCAATAACAATAAGGGAAGAATGCCCACATATACGTGGAAATTGAACAATGCTCTACTCAATGATAACCTGGTCAAGGAAGAAATAAAGAAAGAAATTAAAAACTTTTTAGAATTTAATGAAAATGAAGGTACAACATACCCAAAATTATGGGACACAATGAAAGCTGTGCTAAGAGGAATACTCATAGCGCTGAGTGCCTGCAGAAAGAAACAGGAAAGAGCATATGTCAGCAGCTTGACAGCACACCTAAAAGCTCTAGAACAAACAGAAGCAAATACACCCTGGAGGAGTAGAAGGCAGGAAATAATCAAACTCAGAACTGAAATCAACCAAGTAGAAACAAAAAGGATCATAGAAAGAATCAACAGAACCAAAAGTTGGTTCTTTGAGAAAATCAACAAGATAGATAAACCCTTAGCCAGACTAACGAGAGGACACAGAGAGTGTGTCCAAATTAACAAAATCAGAAATGAAAAGGGAGACATAACTACAGATTCAGAGGAAATTCAAAAAATCATCAGATCTTACTGTAAAAGCCTATATTCAACAAAACTCGAAAATCTACAGGAAATGGACAATTTCCTAGACAGATACCAGGTACCGAAGTTAAATCAGGAACAGATAAACCAGTTAAACAACCCCATAACTCCTAAGGAAATAGAAGCAGTCATTTAAGGTCTCCCAACCAAAAAGAGCCCAGGTCCAGACAGGTTTATTGCAGAATTCTATCAGACCTTCATAGAAGACCTCATAGCAATATTATCCAAACTATTCCACAAAATTGAAACAGATGGAGCACTACCAAACTCCTTCTATGAAGCCACAATTACTCTTATACCTAAACCACACAAAGACCCAACAAAGAAAGAGAACTTCAGACCAATTTCCCTTATGAATATCGACGCAAAAATACTCAATAAAATTCTGGCAAACCGAATCCAAGAGCACATCAAAACAATCATTCACCATGATCAAGTAAGCTTCATCCCAGGCATGCAGGGATGGTTTAATATACGGAAAACCATCCACGTGATCCATTATATAAACAAACTGAAAGAACAAAACCACATGATCATTTCATTAGATGCTGAGAAAGCATTTGACAAAATTCAACACCCCTTCATGATAAAAGTCCTGGAAAGAATAGGAATTCAAGGCCCATACCTAAACATAGTAAAAAAGCCATATACAGCAAAAACCAGTTGCTAACATTAAACTAAATGGAGAGAAACTTGAAGCAATCCCACTAAAATCAGGGACTAGACAAGGCTGCCTACTCTCCCTACTTATTCAATATAGTTCTTAAAGTTCTAGCCAGAGCAATCAGACAACAAAAGGAGGTCAAGGGGATACAGATCGGAAAAGAAGTCAAAATATCGCTATTTGCAGATGATATGATAGTATATTTAAGTGATCCCAAAAGTTCCACCAGAGAACTACTAAAGCTGATAAACAACTTCAGCAAAGTGGCTGGGTATAAAATTGACTCAAATAAATCAGTAGCCTTCCTCTACACAAAAGAGAAACAAGACGAGAAAGAAATTAGGGAAACGACACCCTTCATAATAGACCCCAATAATATAAAGTACCTTGGTGTGACTTTAACCAAGCAAGTAAAAGATTTGTACAATAAGAACTTCAAGACACTGAAGAAAGAAATTGAAGAAGACCTCAGAAGATGGAAAGATCTCCCATGCTCATGGATTGGCAGGATTAATATAGTAAAAATGGCCATTTTACCAAAAGCAATCTACAGATTCAATGCAATCCCCATCAAAATACCAATCCAATTCTTCAAAGAGTTAGATAGAACAATTTGCAAATTCATCTGGAATAACAAAAAACCCAGGATAGGGAAAACTATCCTCAACAATAAAAGGACTTCAGGGGGAATCACTATCCTTGAACTCAAGCAGTATTACAGAGCAATAGTGATAAAAACTGCATGGTATTGGTACAGAGACAGACAGATAGACCAGTGGAATAGAATTGAAGACCCAGAAATGGTCACACACACCTATGGTCACTTGATTTTTGACAAAGGAGCCAAATCCATCAATGGAAAAAGATAGCATTTTCAGCAAATGGTGCTGGTTCAACTGGAGGTCACCATGTAGAAGAATGCAGATTGATCCATGCATATCACCCTGTACAAAGCTTAAGTCTGAGTGGATCAAGGACCTCCACATCAAACCAGATACACTCAAACTAATAGAAGAAAAACTAGGGAAGCATCTGGAACACATGGGCACTGGAAAAAATTTCCTGAACAAAACACCAATGGCTTATGCTCTAAGATCAAGAATCGACACATGGGATCTCATAAAACTGCAAAGCTTCTATAAGGCAAAGGATACTGTGGTTAGGACAAAACGGCAACCAACTGATTGGGAAAAGATCTTTACCAATCCTACAACAGATAGAGGCCTTATATCCAAAATATACAAAGAACTCAAGAAGTTAGACCGCAGGGAGACAAATAACCCTATTAAAAAACGGGGTTCAGAGCTAAACAAAGAATTCACAGCTGAGGAATGCCAAATGGCTGAGAAACACCTAAAGAAATGTTCAACATCTTTAGTCATAAGGGAAATGCAAATCAAAACAACCCTGAGATTTCACCTCACACCAGTGAGAATGGCTAAGATCAAAAACTCAGGTGACAGCAAATGCTGGCGAGGATGCGGAGAAAGAGGAACACTCCTCCATTGTTGGTGGGGTTGCAGACTGCTACAACCATTCTGGAAATCAGTCTGGAGGTTCCTCAGAAAACTGGACATTGAACTGCCTGAGGATCCAGCTATACCTCTCTTGGGCATATACCCAAAAGATGCCCCAACATATAAAAAGACACTGAGCTCCACTATGTTCATCGCAGCCTTATTTATAATAGCCAGAAGCTGAAAGAACCCAGATGCCCTTCAACAGAGGAATGGATACAGAAAATGTGGTACATCTACACAATGGAATATTACTCAGCTATCAAAAACAATGACTTTATGAAATTGTGAGGCAAATGGTTGGATCTGGAAAATATCATCCTGAGTGAGGTAACCCAATCACAGAAAAACACACATGGTATGCACTCATTGATAAGTGGCTATTAGCCCAAATGTTTGAATTACCCTAGATGCATAGAACAAATGAAACTCAAGACGGATGACCAAAATGTGAATGCTTCACTCCTTCTTTAAAAGGGGAACAAGAATACCCTTGGCAGGGAAGAGAGAGGCAAAGATTAAAACAGAGACTGAAGGAACACCCATTCAGAGCCTCCCCCACATGTGGCCCATACATATACAGCCACCAAACTAGATAAGATGGATGAAGCAAAGAAGTGCAGACCGACAGGAGCCGGATGTAGATCTCTCCTGAGAGACACAGCCAGAATACAGCAAATACAGAGGCGAATGCCAGCAGCAAAACCACTGAACTGAGAATAGGACCCCAGTTGAAGGAATCAGAGAAAGAACTGAAGAGCTTGAAGGGGCTCGAGACCCCATATGTACAACAATGCCAAGCAACCAGAGCTTCCAGGGACTAAGCCACTACCTAAAGACTATACATGGACTGACCCTGGACTCTGACCTCATAGGTAGCAATGAATAGCCTAGTAAGAGCACCAGTGGAAGGGGAAGCCCTGGGTCCCTAAGACTGAACCCCCAGTGAACTAGATTGTTGGGGGAGGGCGGCAAGGGCGGGGAGGATGGGGAGGGGAACACCCGTAAAGAAGGGGAGGGGTTAGGGGGATGTTTGCCCGGAAACCGGGAAAGGGAATAACACTAGAAATGTATATAAGAAATACTGAAGTTAATAAAAAAAAAAAATCTTAGCTAGAGCAATAAGACGGATACCAATGGGGAAACAAATAGGAAAGTCAAAGTATCTTTATTTGCTAAAAGTCCAAGATATTCCACTAGTCAACATCTACAGCTGATAAGCCCTTTCAGCAAAGTAGAATACAAAATTAAAATTATGAAGGAGCAATTTAAAAAACTATACAAATGACAAACAACCTGAGAGTGTAATCAGGGAAGCTGTGGCTTTCATAAGAGGGTCATAAAATCTTTCTTGAGGTAACGTTAATGAAGCAAGTTAACAACTTATATGATAATAACTTCAACACACTGAAAAAAACATTGAAGAGGACACCAGAAAATGGATAGATCTTCCAGGGTGATTGATTGGTAAGGTGAAGATAGTGAAAATGCCTACCCTACCCAAAGCCACCTACAAATTAATTGCAATCATCCTGAGTGGAATAAGGCAGCCCCCAAAAGACAAATGCAATATGTTTTCTCACACACACACACACACACACACACAGACACACAAACACACACATATGAATGATAGGTGGGTTTCAAACCTTCAATATGCATGCTAGTACCTATTGTAACCACACTAGTGAAATATTGAATAGGGAATAGGGGACTACTGTCTGGGGCCTCCTGGACTGGAATAGGGTGAAGGGAGACACAGAGTCAGGTGCAGGTATAGCCTTAAAGACTGAAGGTCTCTGGACTGTCTAGCTCTCTAATTATACTGAGTGCTCGTTGATAACTTCTAAAATGCTAAAATCCTCTGGTTTAGGTGATTAACATCTGTATCTTAATGCCTGGGGTTTATGTAATGTAGCCTTTGCTCTATCTCTGCATGGTTCTAACTTCCAGCCTGCTAGTTGAACTCACAGGAACAAAAGTGAATTTAATCTTTATTTCTATGTTCTTTCTAAAAAGTTCTCCTTAAAAGGTTTTATATGAAAGTTCTCAAAGGTTCTTCTCTCTATAGAATTCTTCCTTTCTCTTCTCCTACTCTCTCCTCTTGCTCTGATGTAATAAAATCTTTCCTCCCAAATGCCATTATCCCCAATGCCTTTACTCCTAATGTCATTTACATCCAATTGTCATTCAATGTAATTGGACTCAGTCTTTTATTCCTTTTTCTAGGAGAATATGGTTTATCCAAGAATCCCCCACCTTTGTTTTTAAACAAAAGTTCAGTAGCTATTCAAACATAAATTCAAATCATAAATTGAATACAAAATTTAAAACACAGAATGTTTACATGCATATCCATTAAGAGTAATTATCTGGCTAAACATTCGTTACCTGTCACTAGTTCTACAAGTTCATGAAGAGTTAAAGACCATAACTAAGTTATCATTGGTGAAGTTTTGTATAGATACCCAATTATCATTTTATCTTCTGTCCTTGAACCTACAGTAAATCAATAGTTCCCTTTTCACAACTTATGGTTAATTGTATTACAACCTCTTCGGGTGTGCTCTAAGATGTAGATGCCTAGTTGCTATCTCTGAAACAATCAACTTGTGACACTTGAAGATTCTCATCTCAGTTTTAACATTGAGAACTTAATAGCAGCCTTATTATAAAAGAGCTTAATAATTACTAATATAACTTTAGGAATTCTTATGGGATCATCATTGAGAAGAAGGCATCTATTTGTCTGTATAGCATCACTACAAGATAGTACATCTTCATTGTCCTGCAGAGATCTGTTCAAAAGTTTGGGCTAATACCTCATGATACATATATACATTGGAATCTTTCCTAAAATGTAATCTTGGCTTTGTCTAAAGAAATGAATCTGTCAATAGCTTTAATAGTCCGTGGTGGAACCATCTCAGGAAGACTGCCTGCTAGTTTTTAGCTTCCTGGCAGGGGATTAAGGGGAGCATGTGTAGCAGAGGTTCTTCTACAAAGGAAGGGGAAATAGAATATAGTGTTATGAAGATGCAAAGGGGGAACTAGAAGGTTTAAATAGGGAGAAGAGTGGAAGAGAAGGGCCACAGAGGGATATGAGGAAGGACGCACAACACTTAGGCTATTTGAAAAAGCCATGGAAGTCTCCTACTATAGAATCTTCCTAAAATTGGAATAGCTTGGACATAGAACAATTGAAAGGTGCTATCATTGGAAGACCTACAGTATAAAGAAAAATGTTCAAGTTTCTTTTTCACTATAAGGATATGTGAGATGGAAATTGCATAAAAATGGAAAGCTGTGGCAATGGTCAAATATGCAGGGAAATAGAAAATGTATTTTTCTTGTTTTATGAAATCTTCTTATAAGATAATTTGCAATTTGGATAAACAGAATAGATTGTCATAACATGTATAGAGGTGAAATAAATAAACCCAGAAGGAGACTTCAGAGAGAAGTGATAGTACTCTTTGGTAGGATTCATATAGTTTATGTGAGGTAGGCTGCATTATTCACAAATGAACACCTCAAGTTCATGATGCTGAATCCACCCAAAAGCAACTAGTGAGAGCCCAAAGCAAGTATGCCTAGCAAGCCATTTAAATAAATAACATTAAAAAATAGAAATCTATTCTACCTGAATACAGGAGCATATTCACAAGTTAGAAATGGAATTTTATGCGTTGAGAATTTTCCAAATATAGATTTTTCCATGAGTACTTTGCCAATTTGTTGAAATACCAAAACGAAATATCTTCTCATTACTTGATAGGAATAGCTGATTGGCTTCAGGAATCAAGGAAATACACAGCTCCAATTTCTGCAAATATCACTTCCTAATTGGGATGAAAAATGATAGGGTGATTAATTATGCACAGCCAATGATGACCTTCTTCATTTGGATTCATGAATTTTTGTGAGCCATCTTTTTCAGATACTTTATTTATATAAGAATCAAAATGAAGTGAACTTGGCATCAGGCTTTTATATCTCTGAATCACCAAGAATGGAGCAAATATTATTAATAAATAATGATATATATCCAAACACATTGCTCTTACTGAGACTTTATTACTGCTAATATTATTTATTTTTAGGTGTGCTGTATACTGAATGTGTAAAATAAAATTTTAAATATTTACTCCATCCTCATGACATTTCTTACTTTCCATTTTGTAGGATCTGTAATGTGCATAATAAAGTTTATTATTTACATTTACAAGTACAGTTTATTTTATATTCTTTATTATAATAGCATTCTCATATGTACATATGAGGATGCATATAAAATGTATGAGTATATTTTACTCTGTTACATATTATCAATTGTAGAAATCGGTCTACCGATTGGAAAAACCAGATAAACCTAGGGAAGCTGTATAAATTGGAGAATCAGCTCTGGCACCTTTTCTTGTTCTGAGGCACCATGTAATAGGACCAAGAACCTTCAGATACTCACATGGTTGTAGGTGACTTTAACACTGTCCATATATGAGACCATAGAAAAGGTAAAAACTTTACAATAATTTCCCCTTTCAAAAAACATGCAGCAATACTCAACCAATTACCGAAGAGATTAGGTAAATTACTGCATGTAAAGCAATTAGAATAGTGTGTAGCCATGAAACTCAAGATGGATGATCAAAATGCGAATGCTTCACTCCTTCTTTCAAAGGGGAACAAGAATACCCTTGGCAGGGAATAGGGAGGCAAAGATTAAAACAGAGGCTGAAGGAACGCCTATTCAGAGCCTGCCCCACATGTGGCCCATACATATACAGCCACCCAATTAGACAAGATGGATGAAGCAAAGAAGTGCAGACCAACAGGAACCGGATGTAGATCTCTCCTGAGACACACAGCCAGAACACAGCAAATACATAGGGGAATGCCAGCAGCAAACCACTGAACTGAGAACGGGACCCCTTTGAAGGAATCAGAGAAAGAACTGAAGAGCTTGAAGGGGCCTCGAGACCCCATATGAACAACAATGCCAAGCAACCAGAGCTTCCAGGACTAAGCCACTACCTAAAGACTATACATGGACTGACCCTGGACTCTGACCTCATAGGTAGCAATGAATAGCCTAGTAAGAGCACCAGTGGAAGGGAAGCCCTTGGTCCTGCTAAGACTGAACCGCCAGTGAACATGATTGTTGGGGGGAGGGCGGTAATGGGGAAGGATAGGGAGGGGAACACCCATATAGAGGAGGAGGGGGAGGGGCTAGGGGTATGTTGTCCCGGAAACCGGGAAAGGGAATGACAATCGAAATGTAAATAAGAAATACTCAAGTTAATAAAGAAAAAGAAAAAAAAAGAATAGTGTGTAGCACTCATTAGTACTTGCTGCTTGCACTTACATTACTGGCAGCAGTAGTGAATGCTAACGCTTACCTGGCACTTATGAAATGCTATGTGGGCACTATTCTATACATCTTTGCATGAGTCAATTCACTTAATACTTATTAAAAAGAAACAGAAACCAGCTGACAAACTGGTTTAAACTCCACTTTTGTATAAAGCCAGAGACACTTAGTTTTCTACGGAAGCGTGCATTCACTGCCTTCTCTGTGAGGAATCCATGCTTCTGGTTAGAACAGAAGAATGGGTTGGGAGCTTCATTGAAATAAACTTGAAAAGAATAGTTTGGCTAAATTGTCCTGAATCAGATGAAGTTATCTTATGAGGCTATTTTCTTGACCTGAACATCATATTTGACCATCAAAATCTCAATTGTTTTTCAACATGAAATGAGCAATTTATCACTAATGTTTAAAATTTACTTTGAAATGATTTTGGCAGTATAAAAATGATTTAGACATTGATACTTAAAAAGAAACCAAACTAAATTAGGCTTCCCCCTCTCACTTTCTCTTTCGCTCTTCTCTCTCTTTCTCTCTCTCATACTATCTCTTACATACTCTCCCTCCCATCTCTTTTCTCTCTCTTCTTTCTGCCCTCCTTCCCTCTCTGCTCTCTTGTATGTGTGCTCATGTACAAATGTGCACTTATGCACATGTGTGTATTTGTCTGGTTTTATTTATTAGTGCTAATGAATTACGGCATTCTCAGAGCCATGTACTTTGGTCTCAAATGGTAATGGCTAAATACATAGATAAGAAGTAGAAATTAGTATAGGAAAGGCCTAGGAATACTGTTTTCCCAAGGACCTATCCACAGTGACTTGTGTCCTCCAGATAGACCTTGTCTCACATAGAATTTACAACTCCTCGAAATAACACTAGCACATGGTGACAATGTATTTAAACAGATGAATATGTGGGTAAGGTTTACATCATCACAGGGTCTGTAGCCTTTCTTGGGATACTACAATGAGAAATAGATTGATAATAAATTGTTAAGTGAATAGGCAACCAACCAATGGCCATTTATAGTGTCTTCTCTAATTTGAGGGTTTCCTCTTTGGAGAAATCTGTAGTTGAGTCAAGCCTGAAGATGGTAATAATACTTCTGGAAAAATGCTGAAATATAAAAGTTAAACTATCTGGGCCATTTCTTCTAGGGTCACCTAACCCTTTCCGTGACTGTGTGGGCCCTATGAGGATGGCCAGTCCTGGATAAATCTTGAAGCTTTCCTCCAATGTGAGAAAAGAACTAGAAGTGAGTTTGAATATCACCTAGACAGGTAAGAGAGAACCAAGAATCCCGGGACATTTGCAGTTATTTTCATTTGCCTACATTGCTTCCTTAAAGACTTCTCCATGACCCTATTCTCTCATTTTTTAAAATTCCTTTTCTTACCTTCTTTCCATTATTCATCTCTTACATTCTCCCCATTCTCTCTCTGTTCCTTTACTGATCATGAACAGACACCTATTAAGTTCTGAGCAGGTTTTTTACTGACTGATGCTTGTGTAGAAACTCACTTTTGATCTGGGGACCTTGTTTCTATATGTAAGGCTTTCATGGTTGCAGTAGTGGTCATGTTAGAAAAAGCCTTACCATGAATGCTGTTCTATAAGGTGCCTTAGGAAGTGCTTTAGTGATTTACGCATGATGGGTTCTTTCTATACAACCATACTTGAAAGCATAGAACTGCTTTAGTCTTGTATTACAGCTGCCTGCTCTTTTTTAAGGAAACATCTTCAGAAGTTTAAGACAAAATTTGCCTGCTAGATATTTTATGGCATGATTTCCCCACTTGGTACTGGTGCAAAGCCAAGACCGCTCCATAACTCCAGCTATACACAGAAAGCAAACAGAGAAGGGAGCACAGAAACCCATAAGCATCTGTGGAAATCAACCAGGAGATCCATTTGGAAAATGAAAAGGAAATTGTAAGGAGTATTTACAGTATTCTGAAGAGAAAAAGATATATTTGCACATTTTATTGCTGGATTTTATAGAATTCTTAATGTATTTCTCTCTGATGTTGCAGTAAAATTATATATTGAAGACTAGATATACTTTGTATTTTCACTCTCAGGCACTGTAGCTGCCATACCATGAATCTTTTATTTCTTCCTTTAAAATAAACAAAGAAGCAAAAATGAAGTCATATTTGAACACTTAAATTTGTTGCCAACTGAAGCATATGTGAGATTCACCAAGGTGGCTGAGAGAGAGGCATGCCCCTACCTTGAAGAGATTCTAGTGTATTGATTACAGACATAAGCACATGCACCTGCACATGACTTAAAAGTTTGAAAAAGAAGGGAAATTTATATTGTCAAATACTTGTAAACAAAGTCTGAATCTATGGGTGAAACTAGACATAAAAGGACAAAGGTCATGAAAAAAGATATAGATTTTATTTTATCTGCTTTGTAGTCATGACCAAATTTACAGACTATAAATTCCTACTTAGATTTCAGGTACTATATGCTCCTAATGCTTCCCTGAAAACATTCTCTTGCAGAGCTCACTAATGCAATTTTTAATGCATTACTCAAAATCAAGTCAGGGAATCTTTTCAGTGTAATTGACTTTAATTGTCCCTTGACCTTTGTGGTAATTTGAATGAGAAATGTCTCCCATAGGCACTTGTACTTGAATACTCAGTACCCAGTTGGTGGTGGTGTATGGGGGAGGTTATACCTCTCTTTAGGAGGTCTGACCTTCCTAGAGGAACTGCGTCACTGAAGACAGGCTTTGAGAATTTGTAGTCTTGTCCCATTTCAGTGTTTCCTTCTTTCTGTGCGTTTAAAGATGGAATCTTTCAGTTTCTTGTTTCTGGTGCCATGCTCCTGCTTGCCGCCATGCTTCCCAGTCGTATCCACTGGCAACCATAAGCAAAACAAACTCTTACTTCCACAAGTTGATTTTGGTCATGGTCTTTGATTACAGCATGATAAAGTAACCAGCACAGCCTTGACCCAAATCTCAGCTTCTCTCGTAGACAACACATTCCGTATTCCTTCTCAGGATGAGATGCTTCACCACCCCTAGTCTTCACTCTCTGCACTTGTGATTATGAGGAAATATGTCAGGTAGACCCCGTGGCTTTTACTCCATCTAAGGTTACGTAATACATAATGAAGTAATTATAACCATCCCTGTTATTTTCCCTTACTATTTCTTGTGGATATCTAAGGAATATTCTACATGAAGTCCCTTGCTTGGTACCCTCTCAGGGACCTGCAATGTCCACAGTTCTTCTGAATTCTGGGAATCATAACGATAGAAAAGCTATGAAAAGGAGATACATACATTTTTTTTTACTTGTTTCTACCTAGAGTGACTCATGGCAAAACTGCAAATGCTGTTTAAATTTGAATAGTATTTTCCAATTAAAGTTGAAACACTGGTTTGTAATCTCTCAGGAGTCAGCAAATAGTTTAATGTAGTTTGGTTTATTCTCCTGGATAAAAATAAATAAACAAATAAATAAATCTATATTTGTGTGTATTTATATTTACATATAGATCGATGTGCCCTTCCATATTTCTGTAATGCTCAGGCTAGCCTAAAGCTATAATTTATCTCAACTGCCTCCAAGTACTATGATTAAAGTCATATGTCTTCATACTTGGCTTCCCTCCATTAGCTTCTTATAGAATTATTCTATCTACTATTTTTAAGTTAAATCAAACTTACAGAACTGTAATTCTGTTGTCCTGAACAGTCTTAGGCATTAGGATAGAAATCCCTGTAATTCATGAGCTCCACAATGACAATGTCCTTAATGGCATGGCCCTTTCCACTAAGATTTATAGTTGGTAGACAGATGCTAACTGCGGCTGAATGGAAAAGAAAAGGGAGAAGAGAGAATTTAGTGAGGAAAAGGTAAAAGGGTTCACTACTCTCCAAAGAGAAGTTGTAAGAAGGTTTAGGGACAGAAATGTAAGAAAGTATATCAGCCAGACTTTCCTGTTGACAAAACCTGATAGTAACTTCAAAGATGGAGACTTATTCTGGTTCAGTGTTCTTGCTTCTTTTTATTCTAGGCACCTCGCTAAGCGACATCATTGCAGTTGTTGGTAGGTGCATGCATTCACTTCATGGTGAACAGGGACCATGCAGAGTTCACTTTAGTTTACACTTTGTGGTGAAGAGAAAGCAGACACACAGGGGCTAGTTGACACTTCTTACCTCTTAAATAGTGAGTCTGAAGTGTCCTTCCTCACTTCCTGCCATTTCCACAACCTCCCAACAATAGTAATATGAGCTAGGAACTCATTGTCTAATACATGAACCCATAGAAGACATTTTTACACCCAATCTGTAACAGGATACAAGAGAGGAAAGAGTGGCAAAGAATTAGGAATCCAGAGGGAGGAGAAAAACATTGAATTCTTAGAGTAAAAGTGAGTATATCCCTGCGTCAGGTTCCTAGGTGGGAGAAAACTATTGCATTCTATAGATGAGAGTTTCAGAGTTAGAGGAGAGATATTGGTGTCTCTGACACTATGTTCTTTTCTGGAGGTCCTCAAGAATAATTCATTTCCTTACCTTTCTACTTTCTAGACATTGCTTCCAATTCCCAGGTTGTGCTGAGGGTCCAGTACTGCTGATGCCAGCATTGGCTGATTGTCACTTTTTGCTTCTATCCCACTCTCTTTTACATCCTACTTATAACAACACTACCATTTCTCTGGGCTCACTAAGACAATACAGGATAATTTTGGCATTCAAGAGCAGGCCACTAGCAACCATATTCCATGTATAACCTTAATTTATCTTTGTCATGTAACCTAACATACGCATAGATTACAGTGACTGTATGTAAGTAAAGTTATATCAATAATCCTGGTAGCATGACTGGTTTGGATGATTCACACAATTCTCTGCTTAGGCAGAGAATCAGCTCCATATATGTGTGTGTATATGTGCTACATCTTTGTATGAAGGATGAGTCTTGACTGATGTGTATTCAAATTCATAAAGCTATTTTTCTCTCTCTGACCAATCACCATGGCTTACACAAAAAAAGTTCTCATGTTCTAAAATGTGAGATGCTAGATGGAGCAAAAATTGGTCCATGAGGCTGAAGAACTGGGCTGGAGTTAGAGATGATTTATAATAGTGAAAAGACCCCAGGAAAGGAAAGCACAGCTCATATAGAACTTCTTAGCTCCTTTTGTTTCTTTATTGTATAGAAAGAGCCACTCTTTTATTAGGCTTAGACAGCTTTTGTGGTTGGTCAAACACTACTTAGTGCCTCAAAATAGGAAGCCTATTTCTTTTCAAAAGGATTTATTGGGGTTGGGGATTTAGCTCAGCACTAGAGCGCTTGAGGCCCTGGGTTCGGTCTCCAGCTCCGAAAATAAATAAATAAAATGGGAAAATTATTTATATCCATCATCTACCTGTCTGTCTATCTGCCTGTCTGCCTGTCTTCCCCCCACCTCTCTCTTTCTCTTTCTGTGTGTGTGTTTGTGTGTGTGTGTGTGTGTGTGTGTGTGTTCTCCTGCCATGATATTATATCTGTCTGAATGTAAGAAGCCAACTTTGAGGAACTGCTTTTTCCCTTTCACTGCTTAGGTTCTCCGAATGAGTCTCACTTCATCAAGCTTAGCAGAAAATACTTTAACCTGTTGAACCATCTTACTGGCTTCATCTCAACTTTTAATTTGAAAAACTGTGTAGTATAGTTAGTAACAGATGAAATCTACAGAGTGAGCAAGTTTTGATGTTCATGGTCTGCATGAGACTATTTTGGAGTTGCTGTGTTTAAGTATGCATTTATTTTGAGCTCCTTTATCCAAATATAAGTCAAGGATGCAGAAATACAAAGTTATAGCCAACATATTTTCAGTAATGTGTTATTGCAAAAACATAGTACTACATAATATTTATTTGTGCAATATAATAATTTCTAGCATTTGATCAGAAGGAGATGAAGAACAAGGAATCAACAAGGATAATTATAAACAAAATCTTCATATATAATCATAAATAAGAACATAGCTCTCTGTGAGCATAAACAGGTCCAATGTTACGTAATCATATAGGATATAAATTCACTCTGGAAAGCCATTGAGGGGGAAGCCTAAAATGCTGATATTTTAAGCAATAACTAAGAACAGAAAACACAGGTGATATTGAAAAGATGTCAAGGTTAAGAAATCCCTGAACCCCAGGTTCTGGCTCCCATGCCTGCAGGATCCTAACAACCAGAATATGCAGTGGAGTATGAGGAGTTTCACTAAATTTTTTTAAAAATACAAACAAAAAGTAAATTAAATGGTTTCTGCGGGAAAATATATTTTGGATCCAGTTTTAAAAAATATCAAATAAATATTATTTAGTGTCAAAGAAAGGAAATTCATGTGAATAAAAGGAATTGATGAAAAAGAAATTGAAGATAATTGATGCATATAAGACTATAATTATAAATAGAAAGGATAACTAATACATGAAGGACCATAATTATTAATAAATGTATGTATATAAAGAGACAGATAAACAAGAAGACATGTGCTACTACAGCTTTTAAGTCAAATAAACAGATTTTCTATGGAAGAAAACGAAGGCTATAATCTTGAATCCGACTTACTGTTCAGCAGCATGCATATATTTCTCAATAGAAAAAGACACATGGGAAAATTTTTCTATACTCAGACAAAAACAATCATCTACCTATTAGGTAAGTAGAGATATGTATGTGTGTGTACTCAGGCATGCTCATGTTTGTGTATCTGTGTGTGTCTTTTCACATAAGGGGACAAATATAAGGACAAACGGATTACATTTATAAAATAATAATTTAACTAAACATGTATGTTAAAGAATAACAAAGAGGAAATATGAATGAGTTCATGTTTAAAATACTTATATATACATTTACATGCTTAGCATTTCAAGAGATATTTATGGTAGAAACAACAACATGATTGACTCATAATTTTACCATAAAACTCAATAAAATACATAAAATCAGTTATATAGAACAATAAGAATAGGCTATAATAAATGACATGAAAATGAAAGAGTTTGGAATAATCTCAAAGGCCTAAGTTTCATTGTTTTGGACATTAAACTGCCTGAGGATCCAGCTATCCCTCTCTTGGGCATATACCCAAAAGATGCCCCAACATATAAAAAAGACACGTGCTCCACTATGTTCATCGCAGCCTTATTTATAATAGCCAGAAGCTGGAAAGAACCCAGATGCCCTTCAACAGAGGAATGGATACAGAAAATGTGGTATATCTACACAATGGAATATTACTCAGCTATCAAAAACAACGAGTTTATGAAATTTGTAGGCAAATGGTTGGAACTGGAAAATATCATCCTGAGTGAGCTAACCCAATCACAGAAAGACATACATGGTATGCACTCATTGATAAGTGGCTATTAGCCCAAATGCCTGAATTACCCTAGATGCCTAGAACAAATGAAACTCAAGACGGATGATCAAAATGTGAATGCTTCACTCCTTCTTTAAAAGGGGAACAAGAATACCCTTGGCAGGGAAGAGAGAGGCAAAGATTAAAACAGAGACTGAAGGAACATCCATTTAGAGCCTGCCCACATGTGGCCCATATATACAGCCACCCAATTAGACAAGATGGATGAAGCAAAAGAAGTGCAGAAGTGTAGATCGCTCCTGAGAGACACAGCCAGAATACAGCAAATACAGAGGCGAATGTCAGCAGCAAACCTCTGAACTGAGAATAGGACCCCCGTTGAAGGAATCAGAGAAAGAACTGGAAGAGCTTGAAGGGGCTCGAGACCCTATATGTACAACAATGCCAAGCCACCAGAGCTTCCAGGGACTAAGCCACTACCTAAAGACTATACATGGACTGACCCTGGACTCTGACCTCATAGGTAGCAATGAATATCCTAGTAAGAGCACCAGTGGAAGGGGAAGCCCTGGGTCCTGCTAATACTGAACCCCCAGTGAACTAGACTGTTGGGGAGAGGGCAGCAATGGGGGGAGGGTTGGGAGGGGAAAACCCATAAGGAAGGGGGGGGGGGAGGGGATGTTTGCCCGGAAACAGGAAAGGGAATAACACTCAAAATGTATATAAGAAATATTCAAGTTAATAAAAAAAAAAAAAAGCTCTTGAATGATCTTTTTTTTATTTCCTTTATGAAGGTGATATGTAGTGGAGATCATACTTTTTATTATAAATAAGAATATTTTATTAATAATATAGTAACCTAATGTAAGGTAAATTATTAAATAATTAATTATTAAATTAAATTATTAAATAAATAAATTATTCATTGAGAGGCAATTTTCACAAGGGGATATTTGTATGGTTGGTAGCACAGTAATTTAGGTAATTAAAATATAGTAGAATCTCAATCTTTATGTACAGAAAGGTTAGGAAAAGAGGAGGGGCCTAGGAAGGGACACAAAGATCTCCCTGAGAGCCTAACTTAAAATTAGATTTCATGGGCAGACTGGGACAGGTGGGGATGGGAGCTGGAAGAGGTGGAGAAAGAGAGTGCAGGGAAAGATGTCTAGAGTTTGGGGGCATTTCAGGGCAGTATGGAAACTTAGTGTAGCCAAAGCTTCCTGAAATCTATAAAGGCAATCCTAATGAGTCTCCTACTAGTGGGAGATGAGTGACAACTGACCATCTCCTGTAGCCATGTGAAGCTTCCAGTGGCAGGACTGTGTTTTATTCAATTCAGTTGTTGGCCAGAGGGTCCCATGGAAGTTCCCAAGTAACCGAGGATTTTCCCAAGGGTTGCTCTCAGCAAACTGACATAGGGGTCCTATTGCTGATGACCACACCCGTAGAACTCACTGAACATGAAGAAGTTGAGCTGGTGCCAATATGGAGCCTTCAGCTCTACTTTCTACTCTTTTTGGTAAGGGAAAGTACTCTGCAGGCTACCAAAAGAGAAATGTGGACACGAACCCAGGCACAAAACCTTTGACTTACATATAGACTCTCCTGCCTGCAAGATGTGTTGGGTCAATGGTAGCATAGAACTTGTGGGAGTAGCCAAAAAAATGTCTGATTTGACTTGAGACCCACTTTATGAAAAGGAACCCAACTTGACACTGTGTGGATATCTGAGAACCATAGACTGGACATCCCAGAGACATAGGTTAAAAATAAACAATTCTGGTAAAAAAAATTAATCAAGTGATTTCTAATGATATTCTGCATACTCCTAAATCCGTGCCTTAGCGGCAGTCATTAGAGAGGCTATGTCTAGCGGCAGATGGGAACAGGCTCAGACACCCACAACCAGATTTACCTAGAGAAAGAGTCTAAATTGGAGGTCTCCATCAAATTTCCTCCCTCAGAGCTGAAGGAAGCCTGTGGAAAATGAAGCAGAAAGATGGTAAGAGCTACAGAAGGCAGAAGACACCAGGAGAACAAGGTCCTCGGAATCAACTAAATAAGGCACTTGCGAGCTCCAGAGACTGACGCAGCAAGCATTGTTCCACACGCATTTCTACGAGGTCCTCTGCATATATATTATAGCTATTAGTTTAGTATTTTTATGGGACTCCTGACTGTGAGAATGAGTGGGACTTGAAGCTTTACTTGCTCTTGAGATTATTTTCCTCTTCTTGAAATTGCTGTGTCCAATTTTGATATGATAGTTTTTGTTTCATTTTATTATATTTTACTTTGTCATGTTTAGTTGTTATCTCTTTGAAGCCTGTTATTTTCTAATGAGAGTCAGAACAGGAGCATTTCTGGAAAAGAGGAAGCTAGAGAGGAACTGGAAGATGAATAGAGAGGGGAAACTATAATCAGAGTATACTGTATGAGAAGAGAGTGGATGTTAAATTACAAAAAAGAATATACCTCAAGGGATATTGCTACCTATTCCAAATTTATTATGTGGTTGATGTTGGACAAGAGATAGGTATATGATGTTTAGGTATTATTTTGAGCTGGTTATTGTTTTAATTTAGAAATTATTAGTGATATAAAAGGATATGATTATGTCTTCCCCTAAGCTCATGTGTTGACAGCATAATGCTCAATGCAGTAGCACTGATAAGATCTCTAATCGGTCATATGGGTTCTGTTCCATTAATTAATGCTGTTGGGGAAGTGAAAACAAATTTTATGTGACAAATAATATCAAACAAGCATATTTTTTCATATACTCTATACATTGTTTTTTTTATTTACAAAGTTAAATAATATCTAAAATGTCAAAAAATTGATATCCTATTAGTTTCCTTCCCTTTCCACAATCTTAAAAAGTAAAATACCAGGCATAGAACTAAGGGAAAATGCAATACTATGGTAATTAAGACATATTTCTTTAATAATATCTGGCGTAAGATGAGAACCACTCTGAAAATTTATACTAAGTGAGCAAACTGCAGGCTGACACTTATGTGATAGTGAAATGTACAATAGGATATGGTAATGATATCTTAAATTATTTTTAATTATATAAAAGCCAATAGAAGAATACATTAGACTATTGGCAATAAAATATTGAAATCACCAAATAATACAAGCACTTAAAATGGGTATTAATTAACACTAAGAACTAAAGTTGCAATAATGTAAAACAACAGAATACATAAAAAACAAATAGAGTCTCAATGAGCTCAATCTGTAAGAAAGACTTTAACTGGAACAGCAGAACTCTTAGCCAGAGACAAACTACATAGAAAGCAGAGATGTTGTGAGCACTACATTTAGCACCAAGACCAGAGAAATCTGTGAGAAGTAGATAATTCTCTAGAAATATGAGAACTTTTCAATCTTGGTAGTCAGATGAGTTTTATAGCAATTGTTTCCCACTCAGGTATTAACTACCTTCCCAAAGCATACACCATTTAATAAAAAACTAGCCAAGCTAAATCAAAACGGGAAGACATCAATAAAAACATTGTAATTATGAACTTGTAGCTGTAGTTACCTGCCCTGGACCTACATAAGGCAGTTCCTGTCAACAAACACTCACTGAAGTGCAAGTAGGGGGAAGAAATACAATTTTCAAAAAGTTGTACAAATAAGTTTATTTGTATTAAGAATCATTTTATTATGAACCAATTTTATTAACTACAAATCTATCAATCAAAAAAATCAATCTGCCTGGCAATATGTAGCTACCTGAGACAGTGACACCACTATGTGAGAGTAACCAACCACTCTGATTAGATTTGAAGCCCTCTCATGCTTTGTACTGTAAGTCCAGTAACTAACTCATTAGTTACTAGGGGGATTTAAGCCCAAGGAACTAAATACAAATAGCATCAAATTATCTTCTAAACGTGTATGTTCAAACACATACTCAAAAGCCTTAATCAAAGCCTTTCTTTACAGTGATGGGCAATGACTGCAGAAACTCATGGATTGTTATGATGCTGAAAATAAGTCAGAGTTAAGTGCTACAGAAGCTGGAAAGAACCCAGATGCCCTTCAACAGAGGAATGGATTAAAAAATGTGATACATCTACATAATGGAGTACTACTCAGCTATCAAAAACAATGACTAAATGAAATTCATAGGCAAATGGAATGAACTAGAAAATATCATTCTGAGTGAGGTAACTCAATCACAGAAAAACACACTTGGTATGCACTCATTGATAAGTGGATATTAGCAAAAAAGCTCAAATTACCCAAGATGCAATCCACAGAGCACAGGAAACTCAAGAAGTAGGATGACCAAAATGCGGGCACTCCCACTCCTTCTTAAAAGGGGAAAAATATCCATAGGAGGGGATATAGATGCAAAGTTTAGAGCAGTGACTGAAGGAACAGCCATTCAGAGCCTGGCCCACATGTGGCCCATATATATACAGCCACCAAAACTAAGATTGATGAAACTAAAAAATGCATGCCAAAAGGGACCAGATATAGATCTCTCCTGAGAGACACATCCAGAGCATGTCTAATACAGAGGTCAGTGCTATCATCAAACCACTGAACTGAGAACAGGAAGGACCCCCTTGGGGGGAATTAGGGGAAGTATTGAAAGAGTTGAAGGAGCTTGCAACCCCGTAAGAACAACAATGCCAACCAACCAGAGCTTCCAGGGACTAAACCACTCTCGAAAGACTATACCTGGACTGGCCCAGGGTTCCAACTGCATATGTAGCAGAGAATAGCCTTGTTGGGGCACCAGTGGAAGGGGAAGCCCTTGGTCCTGCCAATGTTGGACCCCCAGTGCAGGGGAATATAGGGGGGTAGTAAGGGGGATGTATGGGGGAAATACCTGTGTGGGGGAGGGGGAGAGGAAAGGGATGGAGGCTTATGGACAGGGGAGGGGAATAACATTTGAAATGTAAGTAAAGAAACATATCCAATAAAATTTTTTTTAAAAAAGAGTTAAGTGTTAGATAAACCGCTTACACCACTGTCAATGCTCAGGGAGTTTAGCAGAAGAGAAGGAAGTGTTTGAAAACCAGAAGATGGTACAGAGGTTCACAAAATTCTACCCTCTAAACTTAATGCCTCCTTTTCAGTTATGGACTTGCAACTGTACTGGTCCTCCAAAAGTACAGACCCTGTTAAGAGTCAATCATGAGGTGGGTTTACTAGGGCATAACCTTTACTGATGAACTAATGGCTACTAGCAGTTTCCTGGAAAAGGAAAATCATTGATCCTTGCTATGTACCCATTGTAAGTCCAACCAGTCTCTCATGATAGCTCTGAAATCATGAACATCTGAAGGCCTTGGTGGGTCACAAAGTTAAAAGGAAACAGACATGAATGTGGGTTGGCAATTTTGTAGAATGGAGGACTGTGGATGGTGGTGGTAGAGAGATGGGGTTGAGCATGGTCAGTATGCCTGTGTACATGTGTGAAATATCAAATTTAATTAATAATGAAAAATTGATAAGGTCTTTTTAAGTAGTTTTAGCTAACTTCAAATTCATCATTCTCCTTTCTTGACCTTTGAAATGCTGGAATCATAAGATCATGCTGCCACAGCTTGTATAGGGTATATTTTTGGTATAAAGTTAACAAAATAATACTTTTAAAAACCTACATAAAACAGATTATTTTAAATGAAGAGGAAGCACAACCACAAATCAGCACAAGTACTAAAGAAGTTAGCAGAAATAGTGACTCTCATTTCACACAGCTCTCCAAACCTGTGAATAGAAGTTGTAGCAGGCAGAGCTGGCTCCTACCCGCAAAGCAGTGCATGCAACCAGGACATATTACTAGAACAACTTTGCAGGCCTTATATGATAGTTTGTCTCTGTGACGCAGCAAGGGTAGAGCTAGCAATCTAGCTCAAAGAAGTAACAGGAAGCTTGGGCATGTGTGACAGAAATGAAGAGTTAGCACTAGGCATCCACAAAGTCATGTGGTACTCCCAGCTGTCTCTCCACACAAACAGCATAAACCCACAAAGCCTTCTCAGCCGGCCAAACATCACTCACACACAACACTCCCCTTGGGAATATAACCATTAATCATTTAGTAAAAAAAGATTCCATGATAGATAGAAACTATATTGAACTAGTGGCAAATATTAAGAAAATAAAAGGGTTATTCTTGTGTCCTATTGAATGAATGATTGGAAGAGTTGGTGGGAAGAAGGTAAAATAAGTATAAATTAATACCACTTGCAAAACCCTGATAAGTACATATGTTAAAATCTAAAGTATAAATACTTGTAAATGGATATGAAATTAAAGTCTTTCAAATCCTTATGATTGAGGAAGTGTATGGTCTTTAAATTTGACCAGAACTTTCTTCCTTGTCTCAGGTGGGCTTTAACTAAGAAGTTAGGGTGTCCAGTTCTCGTAAACAAACAAACTTCCACATAGCCAATAGTGTCTGAGGTGTTTTTGTTTGTTTTATTTTTATTTTATTTTATTTTATTTTATTTTATTTTATTGGCAAATTTGAAGAACGGAATTCAGCGCTCCCAGAAGGCTAAGTTCAAAAAGGAATTTGATGGTAGTTCCATAGGCAAAGGCTTAAAAGAGAGAAATAGAAGTTCCTACAGTAGAAGTGGACCTCTAGAAATGAGATGCCATTGAGGTACTTGTCTATGGGCATCCTACAGTGTTTATCAACAAGAATAATGTAAGATATGGGGATGAAGGTGACAAGCCATCTCTGTTGGCCCAACCATAAAGTGTCCAGCTGCCTCCTCTCTGTTTCATCATAACAATTCTAGGAAAGGCTGCCTACTTAGAAGAAGGGATAAAGAGAGAAAACAATCTTTCTTCCTGTAATCCCTGGCCTCTGGCCTGGTGGAACCAAACCCATTTGTCCTAAATATTGTGGTATTCTAGAAAGGAAGGAATTGTTTATTCACATTGTATTCCACTCTTAACTCCCACCCCCCAGGGAGGGTTCTGAGAGTGGAGGGAAATAGAAAGCCTTTTCCTTCTCTAATAGTTTTGGAGCACTAATGAAAGAGGTCTATAGACCTAGGGCAAGACAGAAAGTTATCGTTAGGAGACCAAATCTTCTCCTAAGGAATCTCGCCCAAAGTAAAATTGCTGGTGCTTTGGTTCAGCAAAAGGAGCTATCTGAAAGCCCTGGGATGTAGCTACTTGCTCTTACTCAGTGGATCTACTTTATTTCTCCCTTCATCGTTTCCACAGGCTACCAGGGAAATTGATATCTCTCTCTCTCTCTCTCTCTCTGTGTGTGTGTGTGTGTGTGTGTGTGTTCTCAGTCTCGTTAATAAAGGAATTTAAATAGGAACTGAAAGCAAAACTGAAGGCAGTTTACTTACTAGAGTTTAAGAACAGCAGTGGAATTTAGCAAGCAGTTGCACATTAGTAACTTCCAGAAAGAGGAAAATGAGGAAGAAAAAGAGACAGGAAGCAGATTCCACTTCCCATCTCCTTAGCACAAAGGGTTGTTTCTTAGCCATATGGTTTACAGGCCCAGCTGGATATTCTTCAGGAATGAGATAATAGTATGCAATATTTTTGTCTTTGGAGCAGATCTGAATGTTATGTCTCCACTTAGAGACAGATATAGATTCCATTAGTTTGAGCAGGAGGAAATAGCTTATGCTTAGTGAGTCTCACCAGAGCCCAGACAGTTCCCCCTTTATATATGGCATTTGAAATGGTGAAGTGTGAAAGTTGGTGCTTACCTTTGTAGTGTTGGCATATAAACAGTGGGTATAAAGTAGACCATGAGGAAGAAGTCCGTTCTTAATGACCAAGGATGTATTTGCTGCCTAACAGAGGAAAGAAATGGCATAAATCACTGAATCAGATGAGGTGAAAATAGATACAAAAATGTAGTAGAAATTTTTTATTTACATTTCAAATGTATCCCCTTTCTCAATTCCTGTCCATAAACCTCCTATCCCATCCTCCCTTCTTCTATGAGGGTGTTCCCCCAGCCATCCACCCACCTGTTCCTGCCTTCCTGTCCTGATATCCCCTATACTCATGGGTCTAGCCTTGGAAAGACCAGATACTTCTCCCATTGGTGCCCAACAAGGCCATCCTCTGCTACATTAGCAGCTGGAGCCATGGTGGTGGTAGTATTGGGAGTGGAATGGTAGTCGAAGACAGTATAAACCATTAAATAAAATTAATAATGTAAAAAACAGTCATCAGGGGTAAAAATTAATATACTAAAAGGAGATCCTTCATGAGCAAAAAATAAAGACTCATACAGCATAATTCAAGGCAAAGTCAAAACCCTGAACTTTTTCATTTGATTGAAAGAATGACCAGCCATGAAAGAAACAGCCAATAATTTTAATGCAACCAAAAACAATTCTTAACATACATCAAGGATAAATTATTAATCATGGAGGACAAATTGGCAAAGTTAGAAATATAGCGAAAGAGTTTTCTACATCTTGTTCACTAGTGATGGATAAGTAGACCAAAGTAAATGTCAATTATTGATTTAGAAATGTTCATACAAAATAGGATTTAAATTCTACACATAATGTATTGTTTTGTCAATGTAAATAATGAAAGAAACTTATTTGTACAAATATTACTTTGAACTTCAGAACATGTACATTTTGTATAAGAAAGAAATATTGATTATGAGTTAAGAATCAATCAGAATCCAAACAGGTTACAAAAAAAGTATATTTTATGTAATCTATATCCATTAAGCAAGGTATAATAAAAGCAACAATGGGAGATAAGAATAGATTGTGCCCATTAAAAAGACACACATATATATGAAACATGCATACACATAGGGAACTATTGAGTGAGAAGAAATATTAAAACAAAAAGAACTGTTTAAGAGTCATTCCAAAAATAATGCTTAGGCCGAAAAGAAGTTGTAATGTTTAGTGTTATGTGCTGACCTGCCTGGATCATGGAATGTCTAATAATCTGGTGGGTATGTCAAACAGATGATTTCCCAGGGAGATCAGCATCAGTTGCCTGACACAGTAGATGCTACATCCCATGTGGGTGAGCATCATTCTATCCACTGAGGGCAGGCATGGGACTGAGAGAGGAAAGTCTGAATGTCTCTCTCTCTCTCTCTCTCTCTCTCTCTCTCTCTCTCTCTCTCTCTCTCTCCCTCTCTCCTCCTGCCCACACAATCATTATCCCCTTTCTCCTCCATAGACCCTCTCTCCTCTGGATTTCAAACACAGATTAGAATTTCCATCATTATCTCTATTGTTCTCAGTACAAATGTATGCTCTTCTTTCCTTGTTCTTCACTTGCAGCAGCAAATGGAGGAATCTTTTAGTCTCAGGTATCTGTAATAAACTACTTTAGATATAGATCTCCAGTTTTCTATTGGTTGTGTTTACTTGGAGGATTGACCAACAGAGTAGTAAATACTAATAATATATGGTCTTAAAGTACAAGAAAAGTAAAATGAATTTATAGCTCAGAGGCTCAGCACTTACCTAGCATTGTGTAAGATCCTATATTAAATCTTAAAATACACACACACACACACACACACCACCACCACCACCACCACCACCACCACCCCCCCCACCCTCACCACACACAATCTATCTATCCTCTATCTATCATTTATCTGTATACACACACACACACACACACACACACGATTTTGAACAAAAATGGGAAGGAAGAAATTAAAATACAATAAGGAAAATTATATTACAAAAAGGAGAAGACAAAATTAACAAGAATGAAATATAAAATTCTAAAATGTGTATAGCTTAAAAATTATAGCAATGTGTTTGGGTTATTATATTTTCATGGTTAATATTCCTAAACACTAGGATGTGGTCAGTTATACTTTAAAAATGGGGAGTTACCTTAGTTACATAATCTTATGCAGAATTTGGATGCCTCATAAAAATAACCTGAAGTGTCTGAGCGACAGATGTGTTTGTTCTATGCAATGAACCACACTAGCCCTTAAGAGGAACAGAGAGGACTAGGGGTTCCATTAAAGTTCCCTTCACCTGCTGACAATGCCAAGTGATCAGAAACAAAGCAAGACATAGATGGCAAGCATTAGGTAGGGTGATAAATTGCACTTCACACAGCCCCAAACAGTCCATGCTCATTTACTAACTTTAAAGACCTTCATCAAGGCAGGGAACCTCTGCCAGGAAGTTCTCAAGTGAGTGACCTTGAATTTTGGCTGGCTGATAATGGACCAGAAAGAATTGACAAAACCCAAACTGCTTGCTGCAAGATGCATGGTTTCCTTCAGCAGACAGGTAAAAATTGAAATAGATTGGCTTACAAAAGAAAAGAGCTTTGGAAATATTGATTTTTATAAACATAACCCTTTGCGTGGCCTGGAAATAGAAAGATACTATGGCAATCTGTTTTCTTGAAACAAAAATAATCTCGCATAAGTTAAATATGTTTTACTTATGACATATGAGCAAAATGGGTATAGTTAGAACAAACCCATTTTCTTTTCTTTTTAATAAAGAGAAGCGTACTTAGATTTCTTTTTTAATGAAGGGAGAGATAACACATTTTCATTTACGACAAGCATTGGCGCTTTGTTTGGAGTTGGATTCTACAAGTACAGTCAACCCTTATCTCTTTTTTCACTAGACCAACTCATGCTGTGCTCGCTAGACTTATGCCAACTTGACACAAGCTAGCGTTATCTGAAAAGAGGGAATGTCAGTTGAGAAAATGTCTGATAAGATCCAGCTATAAGGCGTTTAATTAATTAGTGATAGACAGGGTAGAGTCCAGCCCATTGAGGGTATCTTAGGGTTTCACTGCTGTGAACAGACACCATGACCAAGGCAACTCTTATAAGGACAGCATTTAGTTGGGGCTGGCTTACAGGTTCAGAGGTTCAGTCCATTATCAAGGAGGGAACATGGCAGCATCCAGGCAGGCATGGTCCAGGAGGAGCTGAAGAGTTCTCTATCTTCATCTGAATGCTGATAGCAGAATACTGACTTCCAGGCAGCTAGGATGAGGGTCTTAAAGCCCATGCCCACAGTGATGCACCTACTCTAACAAGGCCACACTTCCAAATAGTGCCACTCCCTTGGTCAAACATATACAAACCATAACAGAGGGTGATGCCATCTTGGGATGGTGTTCCTAGGTTCTGTAGGAGGGGAGGCTAAGCAAGCCTGGGCGAGCAAGCCTGCAAGCCGCACCCCTCCATGGTCTCTGCATCAGCTCCTGACTCCATGTTTCTTTCCAGTATGAGTTCCTGTCCTGATTTCCTTTGACAATGAACAGTGATAAAGAAGTTTAGACCAAAAAATCCTTTCCTCCACAACATGTGTTTTGTCGTGGTATTTCAGCACAGCAGCAGTGACCTTAAGACACATACACAGTCAATGAAGTTTCATTTTGATAGTTACTTTGTGACTCTGAGAACTTAAAATTTTCTTTGCATCTGGGTTTATATGCTTTCTGATCATTTTTCAAAATACATCACCTCTTGGGTTATACTGTTCATTTTACCAACTTTCCTCACTATTACTACTGTAAAAAATTACCAAAAGACTATATAACTTTAAAGGTGAATTATTTAAACCATGTTTATGTTTTTAGGGCCAGGGAAGAAAGAAGAAAATACAGAAGGCAGGTAGAAAAGTCCAGGAGTTGACTTTGGGGAATTATTTCTTCACAAAAGGAATCATCTAAATGATTTCCTATTATGTTATATTTAATACATACACTGAATATTAATGACACTAAAATCTTCAGATTATATGAGAAACTTACAAAATTTAAACACTTTTATTAAGGTTAAAAACTTGCAATTTTGCTTTATTTCAAAAGTGTACACTCTCTTTGTTATTATATAATTATTAAATTTGAAGTCAAATTAAATTGACATATACACACACATACACACACATTTTATATATATATATATTCTGTTGAGAAATGCAGAGCAAATCTTTCAAATGCTCAAACAGAAAAAAGTGACTTATTCCCTAGCAAATGTTATGGTGCCTTTGATGATTTTGGTAAGGAGCTGAGAAAGAGAAAGTCAGTCTTCAGGATGAATGTAGTTGTCAAGGAAAATGGCCAATTCAACCCTTGGTCATCAAACAGCAATTGGAATATGAAAACCACTAAAGGCATTTCTAGCTTTCATTTGATAGCCAAAGTTAGAGCATGATCACTCATTTTGGCAGGATATCTATAATTTGTTAAATTCATGGCTTTCAAGTAATTATCAAACACAACAAGCATATTTTTTTCTGGTCTGAATGAAGGTTTGAATTGTCTATTTTAATTAGACTCCAATTTTTACTTATTACTATGTATATGTATGAATATACATATTCACCTAACTATACATGTATGTTGTAAACATACATAGAAGAATTCTTCAAATAGTATTCATATAAAATATACACATAAGCATATGTAGAAATGATTTTGTTTAAAATTCATCAGTTAATTGTAACTGGTGTCAGCCTATAGGGATTGTTTAGGCATTGGGATTTACTGTCTCTGGAAATTAATGGAAGCACCGAATCAAAAGTCAAGAAGAAAGCTAGGCAAAGCTTATCTATCTCAGTGATATCATCATTAGAAGTTGACAAATATATTTCCATAACATTCAATTTATCATTTGTGGCCCATGTTGGATTAGTGCCCTTTTCTGAATGAGAACTGCCATGTGCTACAATGTCATTTGACATTTACTGGCCTCAGAGTGATGGGAACAGGTTACCATTTCAGTTTAGGTAAAAGATCAGAGAGAATAATTATAAGCCTGTATAATATATTTCCTTGTGAATTGTCTACATTTCTCCTGTTTGTTTTTCAAAGGAGCAATCACTTAGAGGCCAGGCTGACCTTGAACTAATGCTACACCATCAGTGTCAACCTTCTGAGGGCTAGGTTTACATAAATGAACCATCGTGCCCAGACTTTGATGACAACTTTGATGAAATCATTTGCTAAACATTATGTTCATGTTTTTAATATGTAGTAACTTCATAGAAAGCTAAACTTGTTTAAGCATTCAGTAAATATTTGGGCCAAACTAGCACCTGATTCTAGTTAATTTGGAATCTTTAGTTTAGGGATCATTATAATGATGACATTTAAAGAAAACAAAATGATATATTTAGAATGACCAAGGTGTCTATACAGATGCTCCTCAACTTACAATGAATGTTTCAAAAATATTGTAAGAACATAGTTAAATAAAAATGAATTAATGAAACTAACCTACAAAATACTGTATCTTAGACTATATTAGTTTACAGTAGTCAAAAATTTAATATGAAGCATGTTTTATATTAATATATTGAATATATAATACAATTAAATATTGAAAAGAATGGTTGCATGGATCCATTTATTCCATTCTGAAGTATAAAACTCTTAACTCAAATCATCATAAAGTTATGGTAAGTTAGGGGTCATTTGTGTTGAATGCTGCCCATTTTATTCTTCCTGTATACAAATCAGTATATTTCCCATCTCACATGCTCTTCTTACAATGTGAAATTAGTGCTTGAGCACTGTAGATATAGTCTATATTCCATTCTTTTAATTAGAAGAGCTTTTTAAATACCATGCCAACTGAATAAAACATTAATAGAATTGACAATAAATGATAATTAAAGAGAAATCATAAAATCCAAAACCAATCCTCTGTGTGTCTCTGCCTCTGTATGGCTCTCTCTGTCTCCCTTTCTATATCTCTTCTCCTCCTTTCTCCCTATATTCCTCCTTTCCCTGCCTCCCTTAGGATATTTAGGGGGAAGTTTGCTACCATATTGTATGAAAGCATTCAGAGAAGTTAAAACCCTTGCCTAATTAAAAATGTTACATTCTCGGTATAGGACTCATCACCAAGCCTTGGGCCACCTGGGCTCTATTGAGTCGAGGCAGCCTGTGAAGAATCTTACACATATTACACGCCATGACTCAAATCAATGCTGCTTTAGCTGGCTAAGTTTTGAGTTGTTTTTTAGGTACTACTAGCTAATCAACACAGAAAATTGATCACCTTATATTGGTTGCAGTCCAAGGTAAGGAGAATCTAAAGTTATAATATTAGCTTGACCAGCAGGCAGTAGTTAGAAGGACCCAGAGGAAGCCTATTGACCCTGTTGTAGGCTATTGGTGACAACCCGAAGGAAAAATGAAGAACATCTCAAACACTGAAGGAGAAGGAAACCATTAATTGACTCATGCACATCTAGCAACAAGTTAAGTGTTGAATGTGACATGTAGAAAATGAATTCAATGAACTAACTCGTTGAACTAGAGAATTATGGGCAAATGGTGAAGGTTCCTTGGCATGTTTATAATGATATGAGAGAGAAACTGGGGAAATAATTGTTAAATACAAAGGGACCAGAATATTCTGGGGCTGATATCAGTGCCAAAGGTAAGGAAAGACAAGAATAAATTCAAATTCTACATGGAACATAAGAAGCCTCAAGACTTCAGAAATATCTGCCATGGTGTCTCAGAGAGCTGCTCAATCAGAGAAAACATTGCCTTCCAGAGCCTTTCAAATAAGCAAATGTCATATAAGTGCCATGTCCCCAAGCTAACTGAGACAGGAAGTCTAAAATAGAGAAAGGCTTTTCTTTAATAGGTCCATAGATGTGGCTATTTGCCTATTACAGTTAATTATAAACTGATCCAAAGAGAGTTCACAAAGTGTAGAAAGAATTCCATCACTTTAACTGAAGAAATAAATACGGTACACAATGTGAAAGAATCCTTAAAATTCCCAATTAGTAGTTTTGAAGCATTCTGGAAAATATGCATAAACAGATCCCCCACACTACTCGATGTGTAAAACTGTATCTAATATGCGAAACTGAGGATGCTGGAGAGTCATGTCCGGGTATTAGGGCTACTTTCTCTTTCAGAAACCAGCATCCTATATCATCCCCTGGGTTTGAGAGTTACTGCACACCTTGCAGTTTTACCATCTGTCCATAGGAAAGGCCAATCTAACAGATGCCTATTCTACCTCTGAATGCTAGGTAGACAAGTTGGCATAGTTCCTTTTCAGTTCACAAACTCTCAGACTTCAAGAAATTTTTTACATATCCCTTGAGAGACTGCACCTAAGCTACCTCGTTGACAATGGCAGATAATTTGATTGTTCAGAACCTGCATCTTGAAAATGAATACTTAAAAATTATTGGCATAATGGCCATGAACCTGAGATGAGACCTATAGTCGGCTGTAGGGGAAAATGTACTACTGTTATTCTGCTCAAGGGACTCGGCAATAAAATGACTCCTAAGAACACATTGCTCTGTACATAGCACTCAACCTTAAGAGAAGCTGCCTTTGGGGTTGGGGATTTAGCTCATTGGTAGAGAGCTTGCCTAGCAAGCACAAGCCCCTGGGTTCGATCCTCAGCTCTGAAGAGAGAGAGAGAGAGAGAGAGAGAGAGAGAGAGAGAGTGAGAGAGAGAGAGAGAGAGAGAGAGAGAGAGAGAGAGAGGCTGCCTTCAATAGATATTAACAAAAAGAAGCACAGCAGGACAATGTGCAGAAAACAAGAAACTTTGAAGCACTCAGTTCTAAGGCAGATGTCTTCATCAGACTTCTTATGTCAATGTACAGAGATAGATTATTAGAACCAGAGATGGTGGATATGCCCAATAAAACTGTCTTCCAAACACGACAGGATATATAAACATATGAGGCTGTGACAGTATGAACAAGATTTGCAAAGGCTCAAGCCAGACAAAATCCCAGCACTAGGAATGGGACATGGGTACAGCTACAATCTGAGAAAAGCTCCATGCTCAACACAAAACAGACTCCATGTGAATGTATTATTTTGCTATTTTTTGTTTTATTTAATTCTTTCAGTCTGTTTTGATTCTCATGTTTTCATCTTACGTTTTGTGTGTGTGAGAGAAAGCATGAAGTTAGGTGGTTGGAGAGGTGGCAAGGATAATGAAAAGGTTGGGGCATGTTAGAATATGACCAAAATATGTTGTTTGAAAAAATAACATTAGCATATCCTCATAGTATGAGGTGACCAAGCATCTAGTCAGAATCACTGAGAAAAATTAACAAACACTGGTAAGAATGTAGAGGAGAAAGGAATCCTTACACATTGCTTGTGGAAATGTAAATCAGTCCAGCCACTGTGGAAATCAGAACTGCCATATAATCTAGCCCATACCACTGTTAGGTTTATATCATAGGATCTCCAACATATCCATCAAAATATACATATCTTTTCTAGCACTGTACATTATGTCCAAAATAACAGGATAAGTCTAGGTTTGTGTTAATAGAAGGGATAGAGAAGATGTGCTGCACACACACACACACACACACACACACACACACACACACAAAGAGTTTTATTTTGCCATGAAGAATGAAATTACATTGTTTGCAGGAAAATGGATACAACTGGAGACCATTATGTGAAGCAAAATGATATGTATATTTTGATGGATATGTGAGAATTATTGTGCTCAGGAAGTGATTTGTGCTTGGTAGTATTTTGCAAAGATGGAAGATCAATTCCCAGAATTCCACTAGAAATCTGAGCATGGTGATGTGTGCCTGGTTGAAGCACAAATGGGAGGACCTTAGAGCCTTAAAGGCCAATCAACCTAGATCCGTATCATTTGAATACTATTCATCCAGAAAACAACAAAACCTTCACTCCAGGAAACAGCCCCCAGATGTCTTTCTATGTATTTTTACCTATAGATCCTACACTCACATTCCAGTTTTATTCTCTCTGTCTCTCTGTCTCTGTCTCTGTCTCTGTCTCTCTCTCTCTTTCTCTCTCTCTCTCTGATCTGGAACACATTTACTGAACTAAATTGACTGGCCCATGAGGCTCCAGAGTCCTCCTGTTTCTGCTTTACCAGCACTGGAATTACAAGCGCACATTACCATGCTCACATTTTTTGTATAATTCTGAGAATTGAATTCAGGTCTTCGTTTTTTTTCCCCCCACATCTTCTTTAGCCCTGAACTTTAGTATAATTAAGCAACTAGTGTTAAACCTTCATCTGACCCACTGGTGTACAATCTTGTACCTTTTAGACCCATCCAAGTTTTGCAGTGGAGATCTCTTCCATGGCCTGTATTGATGTGCTTTTAATTGACCTACCTAAATCTGCTTCCTTGTTCATCATCTCAACTTCTGCTCAGCTTTCAACTTCTCTGCGTCTTTCAATTACAATTAGTGTGTACCAGCAACTCTATGTGGATTTGTTTTAGGTATATATAGTGCAGGCTTAGTAGAGGTTCAACTGCCCCTACTGAAGCATTCCACTATAATCAAAACAGCAGGCTACTTCCTATCCTTTATGCCTATGAAGCCACCATACAATAAATTACACATTGTAAGGTTGTCTTCTTGTAATGGACAGTTTCCTTAATCTTGCCTAGAAAAAAATGTAATGATTCCAAACACACACTGATATTTTTATTCCATAGAGTGTCTGTTCTCATATTCACTGCTACCTTTATTACACACACAAAAAAATTTTCTTTATTCTTCTAAGGATTTGAAATATATATACATACATACGTATCAAATAGGTTCTTTCTATTTTTCCATTTAATAAATTAAAAATTAATAAATTAAAATATAGCTATTATCTTGCCAAGTACTTTTTAAATTACTGATAAAATGGGCTTTTATTCATTGCTTTATTATAATGTTTATGCTTTAAAGTCTTTATGTTATGTATTGCTTTTCTGCTTATATAATCTTACAAAAAGGGAAAGAACGAGCTCCCAGTAAAACTAGTATTTGAAGCCAGGATCACCAAACTGTAGGGCATGATCATGTCACACATATTATCATTTGTAAAACTCATAGAGATGGTGGTCTGTTAAAATCATAATGCTGTAATTATTTAAGTATATACTCAAGAATAAACTTGGGAGTATACCTGGGTGATAGAGTCCTTGTCTAGCATAGACAGGTACAAGTTTCATCCCACATAATGAAAAATTCTTGATGAGAATATCATTATAGTTTTGCTTAGTTTACACAAGTATCTTAATTGTTCAGAAAGTAGCAAGCAAAGCCACTATCTTTATTTGGTGCCTTGTACAGGAGGAACATCATTACTTCACCATTGACTATTGTCTTAAATAGGGATTCTTAGTGTAAACTTTTAGAGTTTAAAAATGTCAGGAAACTTTTGGGGTTTTTTGAAATCAATTTTGTTTTTCCTGAACTGACACATTGATCCGGTGTTTTGTGACAACAAAATCCTTGTATTTCATGAGAGAGTATCTCATGTAGACCAGTTCTCTATGTAGCTAAGGATGATTTGAACTTCTGATTGTTCAATTTCAACACACAGACTACTAGGATTACAGGAATGTGCCACCATGATGCTTTTATGTGATCCTGGAGATGAAAACCAGAGGCCTGTGAAATTTAGACAAAGTCTCCACCAGCTAATCTGCATCTCCTGTTTGACTTTTATTAAATAACTGAGTTTCTAAATTTGTAGATATTGATTTGTAGATTTCTATTTACATGATGCTGCTTATTTTGACATATATCTTTGAGAAACATCCTGTGCAAATTAAAGTTGCTTGTTTTATTAATTCAGAGTATTGTGTGTTTTGTTGTGTGGAGGATTTTTGCTGCTGTGTCTTTGCAAGAACTCATTTTTATCATCAGTAAGGCCTCAGGCCTCACTTAGATCAAATCATTCCTTAAGACATGCATCTGCTTCTTTTCATGTTATTTGTTATCAGTTTTCCCATGTCACTTAGTAATGATGTCTAGTCTAATTGACAGTTTGGAAAGCTGATTTGTTACATGGAGAAGCCAGATTACAACATGCCGTCTCTTGTATTGGTTATCAGTTAAGCATTTCTTTTGAAGTTCTTTTTCATCTCTTTTCTTCCCTTTCACTCTTTCAGTTTTCTCTAGTTTTATTGAATTGGTTTATGAATAATTTTAAAAGGATAAAATTTTATGGTTGTATACTTTATTTTAACCAACTTCATTATTACTATTATAATTATTTTAATCACTACTACTATATTTGATACTGGGGAATAAAACCCAAGACCTTATGTATTCAAGACAAGCCACTCTACCATTGAGCTACAGTTCCCTTCTGTCATTGTCCTTACTTTTCAAAGCAAATAAAATATTTTATTAATTCCTTGAGAATTTAAAACATGAATACAATGTATTTTATCAATCACCCCTTATGCCTCCTCCTACCAGGAGGCCTCCTTCTCAATATACTCCTCACTTCTTGACTACCATTTTGCTAACTACATGTCTACCCTTTTTCCTTTATGTAACCCACTGTGACCACTTTGTCCTTCTCTTAATATTCTCACAGGTGTGGGGCCATCCACTGGAGCATGGCTAACCCAACACCAGCCACACCCTTAAAGATACTGACTCTGCTTCCCCTGGGAGCCATAAATTGTCAATAGATCTTTAGATATTTTTGGCCATTATGGCTTTATATTATGTAGGCTATCATGGTTGTTCTGATCTCTTGAGTTCAATGATCCTCTTCATATAACATATAAAATATAAAGTTGTGAAAATATTAAATATTCCTTTGACTTTTTATTTTCCCAGTCTTTTTATTAAGACATTATCCAAAATTTTTGATTCTATTCTTTTGTATTTTCCTTCTACTTATTTTCTTTCACTTTTCATGTGAGACAATGTCAAAATATTTAAAGTGTTGATTCTTTCCTTTTCTTTATTGCTTATCTACCTGATTATTCACTTTGTTTTTCCATGTAACTGCAGACTCAGAAACTTCTTACTAGTGGACTATCCATCAAATGTTGGTGTCAGCCTAGAATAAAAGCATTCAGATTTGGTCTCTGGAGTGTAATTTGGTTTACTGCAACACAGTTGTTCCTAAAATGAACCTATAATTAATAGGAATTAATTCATATCTTAATTAAGGAATTGTCTTTTCCAATAGTTTTTTTAATATGTTTTGACATCTCCCAAAAAGGAAAACAATATGAAAATTTTCCATGTTAATTTGATCTGGGATCATTTTGAAATAATATTTTTCCATATAACAGATTGTGAGAAGAGCTCATTCATATTATTATGGGTACTGGGGTTTGGGGATCCTGCCAGACTGACCTCTGAATTTGTCTCCATAAATTGGGAAATAAATGACTGTGAGATAAGCCACAAACAAAACAAAATTGTGTGTGTGTGTGTGTGTGTGTGTGTATGTGTGTAGAATACAATTTATACTGTAAATTACATAGTACCTTAAAGATATTTTAAAATTTTTGTTTTAGTTAGATTTTTGTCTCACATGTATAAAGAATAGAGAGTGACTACTGGAAGATTTAAGAGAAACTTATAATCTTTTGTAAAATAGAAAGATAGTATAAAATGTAAAAAAAATACTACAGGACTGTATTGTAATGTTTAAATATGTGAGACTCATATTTATAGGAACCAACCATTTCTCTGTCTGTGTAAAATATCCAACAAACTCAATCATCTTCAGTTTGAATATTGCTGAAGAAATACTGATGAGAGAATTTATATATTTTGTAAACTGGAACTGACTAGAAGCTGTTGGAAGTCAAACCTGGGATGAAAAACGTATTTTCACTCCAGAGAATCTTTCTTTTCAATGTAGCATACTAGTAGACTATGTGTTTTCATTTTTTGAGGTGATTTCAATTTATTGAAAATAATTCTTTATAAAATATCTTTATCCTAGCATGAAAAATGTAACAAAAATATACAAATCTAGTCTAGTCATTATCCCATATTCTCCTGTAGATTATTGGACAAGTTTCTTTCTTGCATTCCAGGCACTGGTTTTTTTATGGCATTTCATAGCCATCACATAGGACTTAATGCTAAGAAATTGACAAAAGGACAATGTCAATAGCAAACTGTAGATTTATTGATTCCCATTACAGTACATTAAATTCAGTTATCATCAATCCTTAGTTTAAATCCCTGAGTTATTTCCTGTCAGGATGACTTTGACACCTTCAATATGTGTTTGGTCAGGCAGTTTATAAAACCTCTTGTGTGTATCCTTGTTGATGTACTCAAACCCATTATACATTTTGAGGAAGAGAACCAAAGAGGTGATAGCACTTCTGTGTCATATGATGATCTGAGGATAAAATGTAAACGTGGCAGATGATGTTAACCTTGATCACTGGGTAAAGTTCATATCTGCTTTGAATCTCTATTAAAGGGATAGTAATATTTCCTTTCCTGATTCTATTATATGTAACTTATTACCCTCTATCTATATGGAAGGAGCAAGGCATCTGGCAAAGAAATTGAAGACATCATAAAACCACTTTCTTGATGACTGAATATACCAAGAAAGATGCATAGGTTGGTATCTAAGTCCTTTAGTACTTCATCTATTATTAACAAATAGGATGCACATCAATTATTACTATGATGTTCTAGAAATAATGGTCCTCATTTTTAATTTTTATTCATCTCATTTAGTCACTGTAATTTCTCTTGAAGCAAAAATTTCTACTTTTGCCCCATTATTTTTCTTATTTGAAAAAATATGTTTCCAAGTCCTCACTTTAACGCTTTCTTTTTCTAAAACCTGCCTTGGCCATAGTGTTTCTTTATAGCAACGGAACAGTGACTAAGGAAGAAGTTGGTATTAGAAAGGTATTGATGTGACAGGTCTAACCATATTACTTTTGGTGAAATGTGTACTTTGGGATTTTGGATTAGGAAAACAGTTGAACACTGTAAAGTGGACTTAATGAACAAGGAAGAAAGTGGTACTGAGAACAATGAAAATTATGATGACCTAGATCAAGAAATTTAAGAGAAGAATATTAGTAACTGTCGTAGAGACCATGCTGTCATAGTGTGGCAAACAGTTATGCTGCTTTTGCCTTTGTCCTAAAAGTCTGTCTGAGGTTAAACCAAAAAGTTTTAGATTAATGGTTTTGGCAGAGGAGATTTCAAGACTACCTAGTGTGATGGTATTATGTAGTGAGTAGTAATCACTCTTTGTTACAGGATATTTGATTGTTTTATATTGAAAAGTAATTGTTAGAAAACTATAAAAGCTTTAATAGATGCAAGATGCAGTTAAGTATATCCTGAAGATAATTAGTTTGGGTGTGCCTCTAAAAACGTAAGGTGTGGAAAGCATCTACCCATTTTAAGGCAAGTTGCTTAGAAGAGGCTTTGTGGTCTTTGCTATATGACAAGAGGCAATGTCAGCCACATGGCCTTAAGCTATCCCACCATGATGGTTTGGGCCACTATTGACTTGGCTTGGACAGTGACATGGTTTTGCCTACCAAGAATATAGGTGGAGAGCTAGAGACTTCTTTTATAGCAACAAGACCTTTGAGAGATCTCTTTTTTGGTTTGGAAGACCCTTCATGGAAGGAGTACTGGATAGTTTAAATGGATTCATATTATAACTCTTATGCAAAACTATCCTGAAAAGGAGCATGCTGAACAAAGAAATACAAAATGTATAGTTTGAGAAGAAAAGAGAATCAGGAAGCAAAATAGATATAAGTGCAGTGCTAAAGGTGATAAAAAAAAAAGTTTAAAGAAAAGTCTGATGCTAAATGGAATAAATAGAATGGTGACATCAGGGCATGCACCCACCCAGCTAATCTTCCAGCTTGTGAAAAATAATTAAAATAAAAGCTTAAACAATGAAGAAAATAATCAAAAATAGAACTATGATACACAATAATGAAAGATGGTCCAAGTTCTAGCCCTATCAAACAGCAGAAATTGGCAGCATTAGCCATGTGGTTTTGGCTGTAGAGTCAAGGATACAAAAAAAAAGAGTTGGAAAATCTCTCTCATAGCTAAAGAAAAACCACTGAAGTTAAGTATGTGTCAGGGGAGTCCTGAATAGAAACCCAGAGAAGCCATCATATTGCCTTGAAACCACCAAGATGGACCTGCAGAATTTGGTGTTTTTTTCTGCTTGGTTTTGAACTTGTGTTGGTCTAATGTTTCCTCCCTAGTCTTTTTGGAATGATAATGTATATTCTGGGCCATTGTATTTTGGAGGTATGTGATCTGCTGTTTTACTTTGATTTTACATGGGGGGGAGGTTACATTTAAGTGATTTCCATGACTCTCAGAAGAGTTCAAACTTTGGTTTTAAAATAGCATTTAGACTGAAAGACTGTGAGGATTTTTAAGGTGGACTGAATACATATTTGCGTTATAATATTGCTACAAGCCTATGGGGCCATAAATTTGGTGATTAGAATGAGAATGGCCCTATAGTCTCATAGATTTGAAAGTTTACCAGGGAGTGGCCTATTTGAGAAGAATGAGGAGGTATGGTTTTGTTGAGTAGATATGGCCTTGGTAGAAAAAATGCATCATGTTTAATGGGCTTTGCAGTTTTCAAAAACCCATGCTAGACCTAGGGACATGTGTTCCTTGCCATAATAATAATGGAATGAATCTCTGAAACTGTAATCATACCCTCAATTAAATACTTTTTTTATAGGATTTGCTTTGGTCATTATGTTTCTTCACAGCAATAGAACATTAACTAAGACAGTATTTAAATAATAGACTGAAAGATACTTCATTTCGGGGAATTACTCAAGGTTATCATTTTTCCTTTGGTCATTCAAAGACTTTTAATTTTGCTCACTAGTGTTGCTTTCTAATTGGTTTCTGAGACTTTCTGATATGGTCTCCTTTTAAAGATCTCTCCTTGCATTATGGTATCAGACATCCTCCATAATTATATGTTTTCTAATCTATCTCTTAAAATTTCAATACTGTGAGAATCCCAGAATGTGTTTAGAAATATAGATCGAGCGATCACACTCTCTCCTTTGGGATACCACATATCTGTATTCATGCATCTATGCATACATTTTCAAAAATAAGTTTTACTGAGATACTCTACTAAGATGTCATTATAGGTTCATTTTATACCATTCCTAAAATATTTTTGAAAGAAAAAAAATCTGGCTTTCTGGTCTAATCATATGTTATTTTGAATATATTTTATATATGTATGGCGTAGTTTCAAGATGAAAAACCTGCCTTTCTTTGAGGGACATTTTTGCGTATCAGAAACTGTAATTCCTTCTACCCTAGCTTCATGATTGTCTAGTAAAAAAAATTGGTGCTTCCTAAAGATGAGTCCAGTTATTTTCTTTCTCACCCTCTGTAGTGAGGTTAAGCTGTATATTTGTGATACAGTGGGACTCATTTATCAAAGTCTATGTTGTATCTTAGGTCTCTGAAACAAACCGATTCACCACTGCATTGTGTGATCAGTTGAACCAGTAGTATGTAAGTTGCCAGCTCTAATCTTAGATTTTCTATCATTTCAAATGGACCATTCCTTCATGTATATACATCTCCAGGTCTCCTAATCTGTGAGTTCTGTATTTGTATCCAAAGGAAGATATTTAAAGAATAGTCCTCTCACCATGCACTGATTGAATTAATATATACATTTTAGGGTGTTGTTTTCAGTTTGTTCCATCAATTCTTTGTTTTTCTAGCTAGTTTCTAAGTACTAGAGATTTTCATTTCCTCTGTGGACTGATATACATTTACTACCAATGTTTTCAAGATACAGCTCAATTAATCTGATTTTACATTCAAACTCAAGCATATTCCTTCACATTTAGTGTGTAAATTCATACAGCCCTCTATAATTGTTTTTTCACATTTTTACATTTATATATTCTCTGAATTTGAATACATTGGCAATGTATTTTCCTTGGAAAGTCAAATATCATTTTCTACAAATAAAAGTATGAATCAAACCTTATAGTTAATCTTTCATTTTCAAACATTTTTATTTTTTGCTACATTTGAAGTTCTAGTTGCAATTTATTTTGTATTCTGGAAATGTTTTATTTTTTGTTGAATTGTCTGTTAGTAATATAGTTTGGGTATTGTTTCTGTAACATCAGTTTGATTTCTTAATTTTTTAAACATTTTTTAATATCCCCACCTACATAATAAAAAAAGTAAAATTGTTGTTTACCAAGGCATTTTTTGTCATTTTAAAAATTAATGACATTTTTTCATTGACAATATTTGAATACATGCTTAACCCCATCTCTAATTATTAATCAACTATAAGCTACTAGAACATTGTCTTCAAGAATGCAATGCAAACAGGATGGTACTCTGTATATACTTGGGCACTCACTTTACTTAGCACAGTACCTTTGAGATTAATCCATGTTGTTCTCAAGAGTTTTTTTTTCTTCTTTTGTTACATTCTATTATAAAAATGTAGCTTCTTTGAACTCCTTGAAGAACATCTCTTTTGCATACCTGACAATCTGGAAAACTGTCATAAATACTCATGAATTAATTTTTGTACAAATACAAATTTTTAGTTTTTCTGAAGTATACATTCTCAATAAAAAGCATTATTCCTAATGGAAGAAATTGGCTTTAGAGATAAAATATCCTACACCTTTTGGGCAGGAAGTATAACAATACATATTTAAATAGGTTTTAGTCTACCTTGGTGTTAAATTTTGTGATTAGATACCTAACAAAATATTTGAAAATTCTTGTTACAGTTGTGATAACAAATAATCTGATGAGAAACATTGTCCTAGAACAGAGTGCTCCAGGTTAAACTGTGGGAATATACCATAGGTTTGTGTCTATTCAAACAATTGCCAAACCATTTTATGAGGCAGTCATCACATTTTACATCCTACCAATATTGTATGAAGATATCGCCAGGTCTTCCTCACTTCTTCTTGATCTTATCATTACCCCATTTTTAAAAATAGTCTTTTAGATGGGTAGTGATGCCTTTTTTACTTTATTTTGAATTTCCATGTTGTCTTATATCAGTCAGCCTGCTTTCATGTCCTGATTTGTCATTCTCATGTCTTCATTAATGACATCTATATGCTATCTTAACTTCTCAATCATCTAGTTTGAAAATTTGTGTTAGTGTCAATTGTCAACTACACAAAAACTAGAATCACCTTGGAGATGGGCTTCTTGGAATAAGTGTGCTGGGTGATCTTGATTATGTTCATTGTAGTGTGAAAACCTGCATGATTACTGGAACAGGCAACCTGAACCATATAAAATGGAACGAGTTGGCTGAGCACCCACTCACAGACATGGCTCTCTTCTCCCTGCTCGTATGATGTGACCAGTTGCTTCAAGCTCCTGCTGCCTTGACTTCCCACTTTTGGTTCTACTGAAACTTTAGTTGTGAACTGAAGTTGTTTTTGTTAGATAAAAGAAACTAAAACAATGTTAGAATGATGGTATGATACATTCTATTAACCAAAACTCACAGTTTATATAAAGATTCATACAGGTCTATGTATTAGAAAAAGTGTACATCATCATATATCCATCTTACAATATCGAACACAATAACACATGTTCACACATAATCTTTCCTTAGCATAAAATTATGATGGCCATGGTGATCTTTTCACTGTCTGTGGTTTTTCTTTTTGCAGAGTGTCATATGGTTGGAATTATTCATTACATTAGTTTAGACTGGCCTCTTTAAATTATAAAAATATATTTCTTAATGGTTTATATCTTTTTAATGCAGAAAATACCTTACTGTGTCATTGCTCACCAACTAATAGCTTGGTTGCTTCCTTATTTTCAAATTATCAATGAATTTCCTATAACCTTTGGTGGATAAGGTTTTGGGTAGTGTATATTCTCACTTGTTTTATGAGATAAGAATAACTTCATATTCAAATTTGATAAGGACTTTGTGAAGAGAAGAAATCTACATGAGGAATATAGGATAAAACTTTCTAAATGCTAAAGCCAAATGTAGTGTTATCTAAAAGCAAATGTATGTTTTAACTAAGTTCACTCTTTTACTTCAGGAATTGACATTTGAAAATCAATCATGTAATTTACTACATTAAATGGAAGAAAGGAGAAAAATATCATATGATCATCTCAGTTCCTGTACAAAAACTAGTGAAGGTTGAAACAAAATATAACAAATGATGAAACGCTTGTGCATGTTTGTGTGTGTCTCTGTGTGTGTGTATTTGTGTGTGTGCATGCGTGTGTGTGTGTGTGTGTGTGTGTGTATGTGCGCTCTCACATGCACATGGTCAAGTGGACATACACAAGCACACACAGTCTGCCTACCAACACTTTCTTTAATTTGTATTTTTACATTATTTTAAAAATTATGTGTTTGTATGTGTGTCTATCTTTGATATTTGCATATGAATAGTCTCCCTGAGATGTCTCAGGATCCACTGGAGCTAGCATTACTGAAGGTTGTGACTACCTTTCATCAATGTTACGATAGAAACTAGGACCCTCCAAAGAAACAGGAAACACTGATAACCAATGAGCCATTTTCTATCACCCATCAGTTCATAGTTTCACAAATGATTTTTCAAACTCAAATATAAAGGAGGTTTAGATTCCATGATCAATTGAGATGACTTTGGAAATCATGATTTCCAAGTTGTGACAGAAAGGAGACTCTTCTGCCAGAACAAATCAGGTGGTGCAGAGATATCTATAATCTTTGGGGTGGAATGCAACCTGTCTTAGTCAGGGTTCTCTGGAATAACAGAAATTTTGAAATATCTGTCTATATTGAGGGAATTTATTATGATGACTTACAATGTGTAATACAACTAACCCAACAGTGATGGTCAGCTGTGAATGGGATGTCCAAGATCTGGTAGTTACTCTGTCCCATGAGGCTAGTTGTCTCAGCTGGTCTTCTGTAGAAGTAGGTTCCAACAGATATGCTGGCAAGTAAATGCAAGCAGGAGAAGAGCGAATCTTCCTTCTTCCAATGCCCTCATGTAGGTCTCCAGCAGAAGGCATGACCCAGATTAAAGGTGTGTATCACCATGCCCAGATCTGAAATGTTCTTTGTCCCAGGCTGACTTTGAACTCATAGATCTCTTAGTCTCAGTCTCCTGGGACTAAAGACATGTACTACCTTCCCTCGACCTAAGTTTTTCATGGCAACTATACCTCAAGATGCCAAAATACATGTCAGAAACTTGTGTTTTCCAGCCTTAAGATCTGGATCACAAGTGAACCCTCCAATTCTGGATCATAGTTCATTCCAGATATAGTCAAATTGATAACCAGGAATAGCCACTACAGTACCCAAAAGATGAAAAAGGATCTTTTGGATGAAAAAAATTCAGTTATACCTGTGACTATTTTCAGTTATCTCAAGGATAGGATCAAATCAGGAGCAAAAATAGTGATTTGTCTATGCAGGCAGCCCTGGAAGTCTCAGAATTCTTCACACTAATGATTTTCCAAAGAAAGAGCATAGTGTTCTATACTGTCTGGCTGTGGTCAAAAGGTAGAATTTCTAGGGCCAGGGAGCTGAGCAAATAGCCCAGATATCTTTCCTAGAAACAGTTTAGTAATGGGAGCTGATAGGCAGAGACAAAAGTTATCTGTGTGACCAGATACCTGAAGTCAAAGATTGTTGTTCTATACCTGGTCCACTGCTTCCTATATACTAAATGAAGACTTGAGGAGCCATACTCCACAGTGAACAAGACTTAGACAGTCCTGGTTGATGCTTGCATTTTTTGTGACACGTGCTAAGTTTTGGAAAAAATTCAAAGTATAGACTTTTTGCAGACTTAAGTTTATGAGTCATGATTATCCTGAGTCCAAATACCTATGTATGACAAGTGCATGAGTTTCAGAGGAACCTTAAATCAGTAGGAAACTAAAATTTTTATTGGGGTATAATCTGAATAATGAGAGTTAGGAAGCAGTCTAGACTATCATCTCTGCCATGGAAGGTAGATTCTCTAGCTGGCAGCAGCATAGACTGTGAATGTAGAAGATCAGTATGTTCTCAACCCTGGAAACAAAAATGATTTGTGTCTTCTAGCAGTTAATATGAGTTTATTAGATTAACAAATACTGATAATCCACTCGTTTATTGAGCCCCCACAAATTACTCACTGGGACTCTGGAGCTGTACCCCCATCATTGACTCTCAACTCAATCCCTGAATGAAGTCTCTAACTGATTCTGGATTTAGTAGGTTGTAGCTTTCTTAGGGATATACCAAGTTGTTAAAAGTAGACTCAGGAAAATGATATTCATGGGAAGGTGTTAGTTCACACATTTAGAACCCTATCCCAACTTGGTTTCTATAGAACAGAAGAATTTGGACAGTACTAACTATTGTTCATATCTTGTCAACAAAAATGGGCTCCTAGACCCAAACAGTGATAACAGGAATGCATATCAGGGCCTTCAGATATAGCTTGGCTCTTCTTTTCATGTCATTAATTATCAAAATACAGAAGTCAGTATTTACTGTCCTAAAATTGGAACAGCCCATATGCTGCATTTTAAACATAGAATAAAGTTTGCATATCGGGCTCCCTCTTTTTTCCAAATCTATCCCCTCTGGGCTGACTTTTTTTTTGTTTGCTCTGAACTTGGAAATAGAATGTTTGTGGTTATGAGGTTCCTCTTTTCTGGGAACAGTGTAATATACACTCCTATTTTGGACAGAGACCTTCTGTTTTGAAATTTTGGAAAGAGAAAGGCCTGCGGCCCTTTGTCAATACAACATATGTCAGTGTGAAGCAAATTTTCATTCTTTAAAGGGGAAGTATGCTTGTTTCTAACTTTTTAGGGTGCTAGAGTGAAGGTTGTACAGTTGTTAGGGTTTTGGGGGTATCGGAGCTGTGCATGAATAAGTAAGCAGCATCGAAGAGTGTCAGGTTAAGATTTCTTTCCTGAGGATATTAATGTGAAGGAGGGATCAGAATTGTGGGAAGGAAACTTAGCAGTGTACACACTGGAGAAGGCCTAGGTACTCCCATATCAGGAACAGGTGTACACACAGGAGAAGTCAGGCTGATGTTTTTCCATGTCAGGAACATGGTATATACACATGGGAAGACAGGCTGAGATGCTCCCATATTAAGGATACATATACATACAAGATAAGGCAGGCCAAGATATCCCCATGTCTGGGAGAGAGGTGTACACACAAAAGGAAGTCCCATGTTAGGGACAGGTTACACAGGAGAAAGCAGATTGAGATGCTCCCATATCAGAGACATGTGTTCACACAGCATAAGGCAGGCTAGAGTGCTCCCATGTCAGTGGCAGAGGGGATGCTGAAAAGGAGCAGTGGCCTTTCCTCACCAAAAATGTTAGCATTTACTCCCAAGGACCACATGATCCAATGCAGAGTTCAGCATCCAGGGATGAGGAAGAGCAATGCTTGCTATCCCTTGAATTTCTATATTTGTTTCTCTGGTTATGTATGAGAAGTGTGTACACTAAAGAATCCCAGGATTTTAAACTCAGAGGGAAATTACTAGCTGTGGAGACTATGTACACCACAGGGTGCGTGTATGCATGTGTGCATGAATGTGTGTGTGTGTGTGTGTGTGTGTGTGTGTGTGTGTGTGTGTGTGTGTACACCAGTTCTTTGTTCTCTGCTGTATAATAGAATGATGATGACTATTCTAGGAAGATCAAATAGGTAAACATGTGGTATGTAACCAGGGACTATTAAGTGAAAAATGGATATTATTATTATAGCTGCTACTATTACATAGGGACTTTTAAAATATGAAAATAAGACATTTTCTATAAAAGCCTCAGAACACCTGAACATCTTCCACATTGTCATTTTATCAGTTTTTATAAAATATATTTTTTCTTTCATCCATTGTTATTATTAATCAAGTCACCACCACTCAAGAAGTAACTGAACTGATGCTGAGCTGACACGAAGTCGGACTCAGAGGTATACTCAAGAAAAGCAGTTATTTGATTGAGAGTTGCGTTTCTTCTGCAACATCTTTGACAAGCCCTGTTCTTTCATTTCTGGGAAGCTGTTTTCCTCAGAGGGCATTCATTTTCTCTAAGAGCTAAGTTCAGCATGTTCTCTTCAGTATAGGAGAAAACCCAGGACTGTGAATGACCATCATTCCAGCTCTCTGTTCCATGAAGCTGAGTTTGATCCTTCTTCTTATCCTGGTGCATTCATCGCTTCCTGACAACACTATTGTCTAAGTCTTTCCTGAATTAGGGTCTTTCGAGATAACCTTTTCCATCCTGTGAACTGATGCTCTGAACAGGAGCACTGTGTACAAAACAAAAGTATGTAGTGGAGATGGGATCAGACAGGACACTTTAAAACATGCTTCTGATTTATAGAATAGGGACAAGTGCCTCCCTCACAGGCAGTTGGGGAAAGATATAGCAAGCGTGTGTGTGTGTGTGTGTGTGTGTGTGTGTGTGTGTGTGTGTGTGTGTGTGTGTGTACCTTCTCTTCTTCTGAATCCACCATGTGTTATAAGAAGAAATATGCATTGAGTTAAAACATGGGCAAATGACTTGTGAAAATCCAAGAGTTATATTTTTCTATGGCTAAGCATAGAGCCCAATAGAGAGAGATAGAGAGCTCCTTTGCATTGCATTAATATGTAGTTTTTAAAAAGCTGTTGCAAAACTACATTGCCTTTAAGCCATAATAATTAGAGGTTAAACTCTTATCCCATTATAGAAGTTTTGATATTTCAAAATTGTGAATTTAAACAAAAAGCATGTGACCTGTTGTTTATAAAAATAAGGGGGAAAAGTATAATAAAACAGCAATTTAAGTGACAGTCACTTTGAATAATCTCCATTTCTCTACCCCTGATTACAAAATAAATGTAAGATCTAAAATTGTAGCTTCTCATCATTGTTTGGTAATATCTTTCACCTTTCTTAAAGTCATCAAAATATAAGCCTGTAACAAATGATCTATTCATTTTAATTTTATAAGAAAATTGAGTTAAAGTTCTATCAAGCTCTAAGCATAGGGCTGACTCAACTTGATGTTTTCACTAATAATAACAATAAATACATAAATATAATAATAATATGATTCCAATGTTTTATAAGAGTAATGTATCTGAATTTATGAACCCTGATCTAGAACTCCAGAGGTAGAAGCAGGTAGGTCTCTGAGTTCAAGGTCAGCCTGGTCTGCAAAGCAAGTTCTAGGACACCCAACCCAGGGTTATACAGAAACCCTTCCTTGAGATAAAACAACAAAAGAAAAGGAGGAAGAGGAGGATGAAGGAAAGGAAAAGGACCACTGATTTGGTCAAGGATAGACTAAGATGGACGGAGTGAGTAGGGAGGAACCTGTGAAGGAGTTTTAAAATGGTGGACAAAATGCACCTTTGCAGGATAGCAAGCTCATACCACCCCTGTTGTTCAGAGGGTGAAATATCAAATACTACTCTCTTTGAGACAGAAGTATTTGTGTAAAGGTGCAAGGACTATGAGAGCCACAGATTTGGATGTGTCAGATTTCTAATTTCAGTGACTGAGACTCACGCCAGGAGTTCCAAGTTGTTAGGAGTGAATTTGGGAGCTGGATACCATTACAGGAAAAAGGGAAAGGTAGAAATTCTCAATTAAACAGCAGTAAGTGAAGATATTCCGTGAGCAGCAAACTGATGGGAGCCACTAGGGCTGCTTCAAGGTTGGACCAGGGTCTCTGTCCTCTCTTTGCCACCTCTGCTCATTTATTGACTATGGAGTCAGATGAGCAAGTGTCCGCAGCACTAAGACTCAGTAGTGAATCGTGGATATGGTGACTTTTGAACCTGCTAAAAGGCAGAATGTTCCAGGCAGAACAGGAATGTTCTGAGGACAGGAGACTAAAGCCACATGTAATAAGAGCTTGCTTAATGATAGTGGAAAGTCTTGGCACCTCACTCTGAATCTTCAGCTCCTCTCCAGAATCAAGGACTTTCTCCTGTTTAGATAAGATGCTCACAGTGGGGTGCAAAGACTAATGATTTAGTGTCAGGAGAAGGTGGTATTTTTGATGATGAAGAGTTTCACGTAACTGTTAAGTATTATTATAATTAGGGAGCTAAGCAGATACATTTATCTTGCATCTACTAATTAAGCAGAGAAGTAAATTAAATTTCCCCTATCCATGTTCATTTTGCCTGTTGGTTATTTTTATATCCAGTACAAGGAGAAAGCCTTATCTCTTTCAGTATGGATTATATATGCTTTGCAACTCTGTCCAACCAATTTAGATAAAACCAGATCCACCCCAGAGAAATTTTACTTCGGGTGGGTGGGATGGGAGGAGGCTTCCTTGTCTAAGTGAGTTATAAATAGCTGGCAAAAAAATTTAGAAAGTCCCAGCTGCTGTTAGGGAAAAATGTTACTGTATAATTAGTGTGAGTCACTGTCCTCTTAGTTGAGAGTGGGTGAACCAGAGAAGGAGGAGGCACATGGGAGAGTTAGGTCAGAGGGAGAAGCCCTGAGCTGGCAAACAGGTGGGTCTGGGTACCAAGGATTCTCTAAGTTTCCCAAGGCTGGAATTTCAAAACTGAACTGTTTTCTCCAAGTATTTTCTTGTACAGCACCTAGGGTGGTGCTTGGTTCCTGGTGGTATCTTTATTGAAAAACTCCATTATCTATTTAGCCAGCGTCGGATTTCCCAATAAGGGAAAGCCATCTTGGTGTGTGTGTGTGGAAAGGGGTGAAGTCTGTTCCAATCTGGGATGTCGCTGGAGTGCAATATCAGTTCTGGACTTATGGGATGTCATTTCTCTCCGTTCCAACCTTGCTATGCATGGCCATGTTACTCTTTCACATACACATGCAGACATTCATGAAAATAATTCTCAGCTCCTGGCACCAGTCAGGGATTTGGTGGACTGCCTTAAGGCTCCTGGCTAGATACACCACCCCTGCTCTACTACTGCTTTGCCGAAGCCCTGAACCTTTCCAAAACTGGATTCAGACAAAGGGCATGGTGGGTGAGATGCATACTGCATGGAATTGAAGCAAGTCTCAGCCTCAGGTGTGACGTTTACTAAAGACCCAGGGATTAAAGGTCTTCTTAAACTATGTGCCCTGGGTACCTGGCTTGCCTCATCCTGGTTTAGGTCATTCTTGATACCCATTTATTAGTAATTAACAGAGAGAGTATCATGTGCTAAATAACAATCTTTCAGAGGCGATCAGGTACTAGCCCTTGTACCTGTTAATATGTTACCTTATTTGAACAAAAAGTTTTGTAGAACAAAAGTTCACCCAAAAATGGATGAAAAGGTTTGTTTACGTCTATGAAAGCCAGCAGTGACACCCAGGTATTGTTCCTTCTGTGATGAGACAGGGACTTTCTCTGCATGGAGCTCATTGAGTAGGTCAATCTATCTGACTAGGGAGCCCAAAGGATCCTTCTGTCTTTGCTTTCCAGCTTTTGGATTACAAACTTGTGCTGCTTTATATGTATGTTCCAATTCAGGTTTTTATGTTTGTATTGCAAGCACTTTAGCAGTCCAATTACAGATGATTTATAAGAGAAAGACTAAGGGGTATTTAGCTGCTTAGGGAGGAGTCTGGGCCTGTGTCATGACCATAGTACTGAGAAAGGATTTGAAGCATAAGCTGCCGGCTTGGAAGATGAGGAGAGACACTGAAATAAGGAAGACTAAGATAGACCTACAACTCCCTCTGAGCTATTGCTGCTGACACTTTAGCTCCCTGAAGCCATTCTCGGAATCTGCATTGTTAAATGAATACATGTAAAATAAGAACCTGTGATATCAGCTTCATGATAGCAAGTTTGTGGTGCTTAATTACAGCAGGAAATTAATATAGAAACTCAGATTTCTCCCTTTGTCTTCTCTCAAGCCACTGTAGGAGTTGGGATTAAGGTTCACAAGTGGGATGAAAGGGCATGGGCCCCTCAGCCCCAGTACAGTTTTAGCTTACTGCCTGACTTCTATTTCCAAACCATTAGCCTTTTGCCAGACATTTGGTTTCTGTTGCTCCCAAGTTCAGGGCTGACACAGGTGATTGGGTTGGCTTACTCAAGAAAGGAATGCTGGTAAATACCACAAAGTGCTTTAACTCTACAGTGGCAGGAAACCAGGCATTTTCTACACTAAGATATTTATCTAATAGAAATCATGCCCTTTCCCAATATAGAGATTAGCGAACAAAGTGCAAGAGGGTTAATTTATTTGTTCAATACTCATATCATACAGAAATTCTTTTTTCCTCCTAACCTCCATTTTCTCCATCACATAGAGAATTTAGAGCCCTCTCTTGGAACCTGCAAAATCTGAAATTTAATGCCACTTATAATAAGTCCTGGACCAGGGGAAATGGAGCCCTGAGACCCTCTAGCAATGTGGCCTTCTTTCCTTATAGACAGGGGTTTCAAAGTTTAAACCCTTTCTGGGCTTGGGGAGTCCTAAGCGTTGAAGTGGCTATGGGTTCACACCATGCCAGTCACAGCTGGTCTCCTATAATTCCTCTAATATCTCCCTGACCTTTGGCACTTGCCATCTCATTTTGCAAGGCTCACATAGACACATTTGCTCCGCACGTGCCTTCAGCATCTATTCAGACAACACAAAACCCCAAGTGCCCATCTGGCACGGCTTCTTCTGAGACCCTTTGGGAAGAATGAGGGTGGCTTCAGGGTGCTTACAGCTCCCAGACTGCCTGATTTCTTCCTTTCAACATCACAGAATCCTCAATTTACCAATTCTTTGTTTTATCCTTCAAGGGACTGAGCTTAGTGTCTTGTCTGTAAAGGTCACTCAATAAATATTTGTTCAATGAGCGAATGAATTAATACATAAATATAATAAAAAAGAACATTATTATTTCTAGAAGATTAATTCTGGTGTCTCTGAGGAGCACCATCTAAGGCTTGCCCCTGGGGTGAGATACAGCAGAGGAGGATGCTTCAGAGGATAAATTCCAGCCTGACCCTTTGGAAATGAGGTGAAGGAGTGCTGCAGCGATTTTTCCTCCTTGGTTTTTATATTTCATTTCAGTAACCACATCCCATCTCACCCACAGTGGAGCTGTATGTCTCGCCAAGCACATCGACATAGAGCTAGTGCACCTGGGAGATTATGCGGGGAATTGAAGATGAACATCAATTTACTTGGGCCTGAAATAAAAGTTTCCTGGTAAGAAAAATCAGTAATGTGAATCTTCCTTCGAACTCAGAGGTAGACAAATGGGCACTCTAAGTAGTGCCACTTAAAAAACATTCAACAGCATTCAGGATGTAAGAGGAAGATGAATTTTGGCTGGTACCTGGTGCAGGTGGGGGATGGGAGAGGAAGCCTGAAGAAGGGAGTGCAATCAAGACAGCACAATCTTTGTCCATCCTTCTACTTCATTTCTCTCCCTGTCACTCTGAGGTTGGCCCAAGGAGTACATGACTCAAGAAACTCATATTGTCCCTTCAGCCTTTTATCTTAATGATTATATGTCTTACACGAAAAATGCTGCCATTTTTAAAGCCACTGAAGACCCAGAAGGTGTGAGTTGAAGAGAAAATGGCAGGCTGACTGAGGAAAAGGTTTTAATCTGGTTGTAGAAAAACAAGCTCACAAAGTATGTTCAGCTAGAGGATAAGTCAATTGCATTAGGACAAGAGAGTCTTGTGTCTCTTCACTAGTGAAATGCAGAGAAAGTGGGTAAGTCAGATAGAGTAGAAAAAGCCCCATCTCTGGGATCAGAAGGTACTAGGGTCCTGTCTCAACCTTGTCTCCTGCTAAGTGACAGGGATGTGAGAGGGCCTAGCACCATATCTAACTTAAAAGTCCCTCACTCCCCTGATCACTTGTCCACCAATTGAGAGACAGAAATACTATTAATATCATTGTGTAATATGTTCATGCTTTATTATATGTTTTATTATTTTAGTGTCATGACATCACCCTCCCTGGCAATTTTCTGGGTTAATTGTAAATTTCTCTCAGTTAAATGATAAAGCTGCTGCAAATGTTTTCTACATTCTCTGATACTCTTCTTCAAGCTTAAATTATAATTTATTCCCTCTCCCTTGGGCCACTAAGGGAAAATATTGAGTCATGCCAGCAGGTCAATGTCACTAGCTCAAATATTTTTGAATTCTTCTATAAGAAAATAAAAGTCTTGGGGCTGTAGAGATGGCACAGCAGGTAACAGCACTGGCTGCTCTTCCAGAAGACTGGGTTTAGTTCCCAGCATTGCCCTGGGAGCAAACAAGTGTCTTAGCTCTAGTTTCAAGGAATCCAAAACTCTCTTCTGGACTCTGGGTACCAAGAATACACATGATACATAGACATACATAAAAACCTTTTAAATGTAAAAAGATGATTTTGATACATGCATGTGTGTGTACACATATGTCCAATGGGAGCATATAAGCACACATACCTGCACGGTGAGTCAGATGTGCAGGCCTGATAAGTGGCTTCTTAGGTGCTGTCAGCCTTTAAGCAGTAATCATGTACCCATTATCTTCTGCTTCTCTGAAAACGCTTGAGAATTGGAAAGTAGTTATATATAAAAAGCTGTCACTCCTGACACTGATGTGGTTTGTCAGTGATCCTCTGTTGCAAGAAACAGATATGCACTCAGAAGCTTCAGGAAGCTGCGAGCCATCTGCAAGGAAAAGGGTCAGCTTGTAGAGTGCAGACAAGTCTCCATGTGAATATAAACACTGGGGCTAGCTTTATCTGTCATCCGGATCTCCCTGTTTAAAGGAGGATGTGACACTTTGTGCCTGAGCACTGGCGCCTACTTCAAAATCTAGTCTCTTATTCCAAAATTTCTGTGGTTTTGTCCCCATATCTTTGGCTTGCTTACGTAAGTTGTAGTTCCACCAGCTAGAGGTGGGATGACCTGCTTATGTGTTCACATATGCTGCACAGCAGAAGTCCAATGCATTTTTATCCTTTACACATTAAAATAAAATGTAAAAAAGGAATTTTCTCAGGCAATTAAGGATGCATCTTCTATAGTCATAGGCAAGGTCAAAGCAAGGAGGACTCTCATTGTATATGTGGACTCATAGCTGTTTTGCATTTTGAGTATAAAAGGTAAAAGAATGAGTTCCAACCTTTTAAAAATATTGGAAGTTTCAAAAAAGAACTTCAAGTATTGTTCTGAATCTTTGATCCATAAATCCAACTAGCAGAATGTGCACTAAGATCATACTGAATTCAGAAACAAGAGTCACAAACATTTTAAACAAAACATTGATAAAAATTAAGGGAGGAAGGAAAGGGCAGATGTGGTATGGGGGAGTTATGGGGGGCGTTACCAGGAAATAGGATATCAGTTGACATGTAAACAAGTGAAATGATTAGCAATATATATGTGTTTATATTGAAAAAAGATAAGTTCTATGTTTTCATTAAAAAAAGAGTTGACTAGTGAACACTTGATGCAGTTTGGAAAGAACATGAACAATAGGACAAAATGGCAACCAACAGATTGGGAAATTTTCTTTAACAATCCTACATTTGATAGAGGACTAATTCTAATATATACAAAGAACTGAAGAAAGCAGACTCCAGAGAATGAAATAAAAATATTAAAAATGGGGTACAGAGTTCAACAAAGAATTCTCAACAGAAGAATCCTTGATATCTGAGAAGCACCTAGAAATGTGCACCCAACTAAGGAACAGAAGGTGCTGACCCCTCTGGTTGAATTAGGGAAAAGCTAAAGGAAGCTAAGGAGGAAGTCAACCCTGTATGAGGACTAGGAGTCTCAATTAACTTGGACCCATAGATCTCTTAGAGAGTGGATCACCAACCAGGCAGCACACAGCAGCTGAGATGAGGCCTCCAACACTTGTATGGCAGAGGACTCCTGGGTCTGAGTTAATTTACAGAAGATACAGTTAACACTCAGGGGACTGGAGACCCCAGGAAGTGTAGAGGTACCATACGGTGGGAAGGGTGGGGACCTCCTTGTGGAGACAGGAGGGGGGCAGAACAGGAGTACAGAGAGGAGGTATGGCATGAAGAAATCACAGTGGTTGGACCTGAGAAGAATAAAGTATGGAGTGTATAAATGAATGAATGAATGAATGAATGAATAAATAAATAAATAAATAAATAAATAAATAAATAAAAATGTTCAACATCCTTAATCCTCAGGGAAAGGCAAAAGGAAACAACCCTGAGATTCCAGCTAACACCTCACAGTCAGGATGGCTAAGATTAAAAAATCAGGTGACAGCAGATGCTAGGAAGGATGTGGAGAATTGGGAATACTCCTCCGTTCTTGGTGATATTGAAAGCTGTTACAGTCAATTTGGAAAATTCTTCGGCAGTTTCTCAAAAAATTGGACATAGTACTAACTGACACCCGAGCCTTACCATTCCTGGGAATACACCTAAATGATTATTGAACCTACAACAAGGGCGCATGTTGCCCTATGTTCTTATCAACATTACTTATAGTAACCAGAAGTTTGAAATCACCAGATGCCCTTCCACAGAAGAATGTATACAGAAATGAAATGATTTCTAATAATATTCTGATAGACTCAGAGATTGGTCCTACTCTCTATTGTCATCAGAAAAGCTTCACTTAGTAAATGATGAAAACCAATGCAAAGACACACAAGCCGACATTAGGTAGAACTTGGAAAAGGGTGTCAAAAAGTTGCAAGAATTTTTGTAGGAGCTGGAGTTAAAGGACAACAAAAGAAAAAAATGCAATCAAATTGAGCCCATACAGTACTGGGAATGAACTGTCCACCAGAGAGCCTGCATGGGGAAGAGACCTAGAAGCCTACATTTGACTGCCTTAGGCCCTGAGCACCTTGCACCTCTAGTATAGGGTCATCTTCATGTGAAGTCTTAACAGTGGGATCAGGGTTGTCTCTGCCACTGATGCCTGTGCATGGGAGCCTCTCCTCTCACTGCATTGCATGCTCTAGCCTTAATAGAAGAGGAAGTGTCCTGGCTTAATGCAACTTGAGAAGCCATGGCTGCTAAATATACATGGGAGGCCTGCCCTATTCTGGAAATAAGGAAGGAGGAATTGGTACAAATGATGTGGACAGTGCTAGTGGAGAGAGAAAGAGAGTGAGAGAAGTCAGAGAGGGAGGGATGGATACAGATAGGAAAGGAGGGAGGGAAACAGGGAAGAAGGTAGGGAGGGGCAGAATGAGGGAGGGAGGTCGGGAGGCAGGGAACGACTGACACACAGAGAGAAACAGAGACAGACAGGAACACAGAGATACAGAGTAAGATGTAGAGAAACACAAACAGAGACACACAGCAACGGACTGATTCAAACAGAAACAGAGAGGGAGAACAAAATAAATATTCAACAACAAAGAGTAAAGGGTCGTCTCTATGAATGTTATTTTAAGGATCTTTAAGATGTTTCCCTCCAATCCTTAGGGTTGGTCAGTTTCAAAAGAGACTATATTGGTGACTGGGCTTTTACTTTGGCATAAACTTTTTCTGATCTGAAAGAATTCAAGGTCCTAAACATAGTAAACCTAAACATAGTAAAAGCAATATACAGAAAACCAATAGCCCACATCACACTAAATGGAGAGAAACTTGCAACAACCCAAATGTAATCAGGGATGAGACAAGGCTGCTCGTTCTCTGCCTACCTATTCAATATAACTATTGAAGTACTAGCCAGACCAATTAGGCAACAAAAATACGTCAAAGAATTACAAATTGGAAAGGAAGAAGTCAAAACACCACTATTTGCAAATGGTATAATGGTGTATTTATGGGACCCACAAATTGCACCAGAGTACTCCTACAGCTGATAAACCACTCCAGCAAAGGACTTGGATATAAAATTCATTCAAATCAGTACACTTTAGCTACTCTATGATAAACAGGATGAAAAATAAATTGGGAACACGACACCCTTTGAAATAGCCACAATACTAAAAAATACCTTGGTGTGACTCTAACAATGAAAATGAAAGAGGTGTATGACAAGATCATCAAATCTTTGAAGATCTCAGAGATGGAAAGGTCTCCCATGCTCATGGATTGGCAGGATTAATGTAGAAAAGTAGCCATCTTGCCCAAAGCCATCTATAGATACAATGCAATCCCCATTAAAATTCCAAATCAACTCTTCATAGAATTATTAAGAGACATTCACAAATTCATTTGGAAAAAAGAAACTTAGGATAGCAACAACTCTTCCCAACAAAGAGAGAACTTCTGGGGAAATCTCAATCCCTGATCGACAGCTATACTACAGAAAAACCATAATAAAACTGCAAGGTATCGGTACAGAGACCGGCACGTACATCAATGGAATAGAATTCGAGACCCAGAAATGAACCCACACACCTATGGTCTCTTTCAAAAAGGACCTAAAACTATCCAATATAAAAAAGACAACATTTTCAACATATGGTGCTAGTTCAACTGGAGGTCCCCATGGAGAAGGATGGAAATTGACCAATTCTTTTCTCCTTATACAGACCTCTAGTCCAGTGGATCAAAGAACTTCACATGAAGCTATAAACGTGAAAACAAATAGAAGAGAAAGTAGGGAAGAGCCTTAATACAGGGGAAAGTTTCCTGAACAGAACACCAATGGCTCATGCTTTAAGATCAAGGATCAACCAATGGATCCTCATAAAATTGCCAAATCATGTAAGAGAAAGGACATGATCAATAGGTCAAAATGGCAACCAACAGATTAGGGAAAGTTCTTTACCAATCCTACATCTGATAGAGGGCTAATATCTAATATATTCAAAGAACTCAAAAAATTAGACTCTAGTGAATCAAATAATCCTATTAAAAATGGAGTAGAGAGGTAAACAAAAAGTTCTCAACTGGGATTCCCAAATGGCTGAGAAGCACCGAACTAAAGAACAGAAGGTGGTGACCTCTCTGGTTGAATTAGGGAAAAGTATGAGGAAGTTAAGGAGGAAGTCAACCCTGTAGGAGGACCAGCAGTCTCAATTAACCTGGACCCCTGAAATCCCTTAGACAGTGAATCGCCAAACAGGCAGAACACACCAGCTTATACGAGACCTCCAACACTTGTAAAGCAGAGGACTCCCAGGTCTGGGTTCATTTGTAGAAGATACATGAAACCCCTCAGGCGACTGGAGGCCCCAGGAAGTTAAAGGTTCCTGTGGTCTGGGTAGGGTAGGCACATCCTTGTGAAGTCAGTTCAGGGGCAAACCAGGGGAGCAGGGTCAATATATGACAGGCAGAACCCTCAGGAATTGGACCTAAACAGAATAAAATATAGAGTATATAAATGAATGAATAATGCATGAATGAATGAATGACATAATTGATTAAAAAAGAGAGCTAACATCCTTAGTCATCAAGGAATCAGAAATCAAAACTACCCTGAGATACCAGCTTACACATCACTGTCAGAATGGCTAAGATCAAAAACTCAGGTGATAGCAGAAGGTGGAAAGGATGCAGAGAAAGAGGAATACTCCTCCTCTGTTGGTGAAAATGAAAGCTGGTGCAACTATTCTGAAAATTACTCGGAAACTCTCCAAAAGATTAGACATAGTACTAACTGTGGACCTAGCCTTATTATTGCTGGGCCAAAAGATTCTCCAAGATATAACAAGGACACGGGCTGCACTATGTTTATATCAGCCTTATTTATAATAGCCAGAACCTGGAAAGATCCAGAAGTCCTTCAACAGAGGAATGGATACAGAAAATGTGATATGTTTACACACAGGAGAACTTCTGAACTATTAAAATCAAATGACAACATGAATTCTTAGGCATATGGATGGAACTAGTAAATACCAACAGTAGCAACATAACCCAGTCACAAAAGAACACACATGGTTTCCACTCCATGAAAATAGTATTTTAACCACAAAGTTTGGAATACCTGAGAAAAAATTCACACATCCTATGAAGCTCAAGAAGCAGGAAGACCAAATGTGAATGCTACTTTCCTTCTTTGAAGGGAGAACAGAATACTCAGAAAGAAACAAAGAATGGAGCTTGGACTGAAGAAAAGGACAACTTCCAGTTACTGCCCCACCTGGGGATCCATCCCATATACATCCACCAAACCCAATCACTTTTCCTGATGCCAAGAAGTGCTTTATGACCGAAGACAGATATGGGTGATTCTTGAGATGCTTCACTGGAGCCCTACTGATATAAATGTAACCTTTGTACTGAATAAGAGGACGTGAATAGAGAAGTTAGAGAAAAGATTGAAGGAGCAGAAGGGGTTTGCAACACCATAAGAAGAAGAACAATATAAATGAAAGAGATCTCACCAGAGCTGCTAAGGAAAAAACTAACAATCAATCAGTACACATGGAAGGACCCAGGAATCCCGCCACACAGGTAGCAGAGGATAGCATTGTTCAACCTCAATAGGAGGAAAAGTCCTGGGTCCTGTGAATACTTGATTCCCCAAGGTAGGATAATGCCAGGGTATTATGGGTGAAGTGGGGTGGGATGGAGTAGGAGCATCTTCATAGTGTCTGGGGGATGGGTAGGAGATAAGGAGAACGGGGTACGGCGATAACTTTTGAAATCTAAAAACATAAAATATACAAGAAAAATAAAATTTATTAAAACAGAAAAAACATAGCAAAAAAGAAGATATTCATCAGGACCTGAACTAGTTCAGGCTTAAGAGCAGCAGGAAGTCCAGGGACTAAGCCACTACCTAAAGACTATACATGGACTGACCCTGGACTCTGACCTCATAGGTAGCAATGAATATCCTAGTAAGAGCACCAGAGGAAGGGGAAGCCCTGTGTCCTGCTAAGAATGAACCCCCAGTGAACTAGACTGTTGGGGGGGGGCAATGGGGGAGGGGGTGGGGAGGAACACCCATAAGGAGGGGAGGGGAGGGGATGTTTGCCCGAAACCGGAAAGGAATAACACTCGAAATGTATATAAGAAATATTCAAGTTAATAAAAAAATATATATATAAAACCTAAAAAAAAAAAAAAAAGCAGCAGGAAGATGGGGGCGTTGAGCAGTTAAGAATGGAGAAAAGCTTTATAATCCTTTGTGTTAATCTACCAAGATTTATGGAGGTCAAGACAATGATGAAGAAGCCAGTCATCCTGGAGCTCCACAATTTTGGGCTGCTCCACACTTTGGCTGCTGTACTGAACTCTATGCCTTACAGTCAATGTATTTAACTCTTAATCTCGCAGGGTCAGTGGTAATATTTAGTCTTCCACTGCTTTTCTATTACAATTGTATGTATAAATTTTAGAGCAGTGGTGCTTCTACCTGGTTCATGCCTGTGCTGCTATAAAGAAGCTATGGGACTTTTGTGGCTTCCTCTTGGTGACATGATCAGCTGCCTAGATGCTCGCTATATGATCCTCCTGTCTAATAATCCTTCTCTATAAAGGCTTTTCATGTCTACAAACACAAACACACACATGCACGCACACATAAACACACACACACATGCACACACACACACATACACACATAAACACATACAAAACAGACACATGCATACACATCCACAAATGCACATGTATGTTAGTATGTATGCATGTAAGCACTCCCATGTTGTTTCATGCCTTCCCAGGTAAAAATGCACCTAATATATATAAGAATGGACATGGACATGCCCTCCTCACATGTAATATGAACAACTAATAAGCACATGCATGAGCACATGCCAGAGATCCTGAAGAACTTTTGGGTACTGGAACCAAAGAAACTACAAAAAGATCCCAAGGAAGAGCAAAGGATCAATGAACACATTTCTACTGCATTTGGCAGGGAAACAAGTTAATGATTTAATATAACACTGCCCACCATTGTGGAGTAGCAGGGAAGTCTGAACTCATGCACATGATGTGGATTCCTCTACTCACTGGCTTGATAAATCATGACACAGACACTTTGTTTGAAGGAAGGAGTTGACCAGGGAATGAAGATTGAATGACTTTGGAGCAAAACCACTGGTAAGAGTAGGAAAATCTAGAGGAAGAGATGGGATAGAAGGGAGTGAGGAGATGAGGGAGTAGAGAAGTGACGGCTGCTACACACCACAGGGTGGGGACAGAGAAAGGGTGGTGATGGTTGCTCACGTTTCATTCAGTTGTTGTGCTAAGGACCAGGACTAAATGCTACTAAGGAAAGAGAAAGTTTTCTTGCAGATGACAGATCACAGTCCAACCCTGGAGAGAATCAGATCAAGGACTCAGCAGGAATTGAAAGAAGCAATGGAGGATGAATCCCTCTGAAAGAGAGCTAGGGGACCAGCGTCCATCTTGTGAGCCGTTGGATGGTCCTAGGTCAGAGGATCACAAAGGGCTGTAAAGCTTCTGGCTTAAGCCATAAAATAATCTTCATGGTGGAACTGTCTCTGGGAAAGACAATTCCTATGCAGACACACGGACATTGTGGGGCTGCTGGCTGTCACAGGTATGCATGTGATCTCATTCCACACAGAATGCATACAAGGTCATGTAAATGCTAGGAAACATGCCTAGGGTATGTTTATGTAGATTGGGAAAATTAGGGCAGAATTTATGAGTCTGCCAATTCAGTTCAACAGTAGAGACTCAGCTTGCAAAACTGAGGTGCTGCCTATTTTGAGATATCTCTGGGAACAGTGGAGTGGGAAACAGATGTGTACCTGTGTGAATTTGTGCACCTAGGAAATGGGAGGGGACGTGGGGGCTTTAAGGAAAGTACTGATGAAAAAGTGACAGATATGGAACCTCCCTTTTCAAAATGACCTAATATAGACCCTTGGTAACTAGGCAACCCACTGGCTAGAGCAAGGTCTGCAGGCTCACTTGGTAGAGACTGTACAGAGGGCAGGATGTTCTCTTGCTGCCTTCAGACTACTCGAGGCTCAGGCCTCAAGAAAGACAACAGCAGGGGTGATGATGGTGTCTGGAGGCACAGGCTTCAGTCTTGCCTTAAAAACCTGTGGCCATTTTCCCATAGGGGAAATAATTTGACTAAAGCCAGCCAAGGAACGACCCACACAGACCTGGTAACTGCTCTGTTTTCTCTTGGTGTTTGGCATAGAAATAATTCAGGGAAACTTGAAATGAGGAGAACCAATCAGACGTTTGTACATCTGTGCCAGTTTGACCCCTCCACTTTGATCTCTTTTCAGGATGAGAAGGTTTCTGCTCAAAGGAACCTGATGGAGCCCAGGACTGAGTCATGCATCAGGGCACAGACTGTGGTTGAGCAGATGAACACGCTGATGCCTTCTCTGCATGAAGGGGACCCCTTGGATGTCATAGATTTTCTGTCTACATATAGAAGTTTTGCGACACCCCTACAGGTATTGGACCTGCTGTTTGTGAGGTGAGTGCCCATGTCTAAGTCCATAGTTCTCAGAGCTTCCTGTTGGTTTCAGGAATTTCCCTCCGTTCCTCAGTCTTTCTGTGTGTATGTGTCTCTCTCTTTCTCGCCCTCTCTCTCTCTCTCTTTACATTATCACTGTCTCTCTTGATCCCTATCTCTGTTTCTGTCTCCCTTCATTTCTCTCTCTCACTCACTTTTTTCTCTCTTTCTCTCACTCACAATATCTCTGTTAATATCTCACTGTGTTCTCTACCCCTCCTGTGTGTGTGTGTGTAACTTGCTGATACTTCTCAGAGCTACCTGTTGGTCCATGAATTTCACTCCCTTCCTCAATGTCTCTCTGTGTCTCTTTCTGTCTCTCTCTTTCTCTGTCTCTGTCTGTATCTCTATCTCTATCACTATCTTTCTGTGTCTCTGTGTCGGTCTGTTTTTGTTTCTCTCTTGTGGTTTTTTTCTCTCCTCTCTTGCTTTCTGTCTGTCTTTCTGTCTTTCTGTCTCTCTCTCAGTCTCTCTCTCTCTGTTCTCTCACTCTCTGTGTGTTTGTGTGTGTATGTTTTGTGTGTGTGTGTGTGTGTGTGTGTGTGTGTGTTTTGTCTTGCTGATACTTCTCAGAGCTAACTGTTGGTCTAAGAATTTCCCTCCTTTCCTCAGTGTCTCTCTGTCTCTATCTTTATCTCTATCTATGTCTCTCTCTCTGTTTCTCTGTCTCTGTCTCTGTCTCTGTCTCCATCTGTTTATTGTCTACAGAATTCTCAGAACCCATTATCATGTATTAAGCAATTCCTTCTCCCGAGCTTGATCCAATTGATTGGGCTGTCCAGATCTGGGAACCTAAAGGGGATGCAACTAAACCCTCTACTTTGAAAAAGCATTTTATCTTACAACCAATATTTCTAAGGTCCTTGTGAATACAATTCTCTCACATATAAAGGAGGTTCTAGAAATTTTAGAGTACCCACTAGAGATGTGTCCAAAGTAGAGAAGCCCATGAAGGATAATCCAGGAAACCATGTGAACAAGGAGATGTCTTGATAGAGATGCATGTGTTCAACTTTTGCACAGATACATTGAAAAGAAACTATTGTGTACAGGTGAAGTACTAAATCTGAGATCAGACAGGACTGCCTGTATTAGGTGAGGGGCATGGGACTTTAGAGCTGACATTCTCTCTGGTGTTCTCTAGGTACGCATACTTCAGCCCTCATTCTAAAGAGGATGAACAAGTAAAGAGCACCCTCTGTAGCTTCTTGGAAACATGGATGGACAAGAACCCTGAGGACTTCTGTGACCCATCAGACCTGTTGCCTCTGAAATACCTGAAGGGCTACTTGAGTATGTACATGCCCCACTGTGATCTTAGTGTCTGTGTCAAGAGGCTGCTGACACAGTTGGAGGAAGAACATGCCAGGGATTCCCAGGCCAAAGATGAGGAAGACTCAGATCTGGGGAGACACACATCCTCAGAACCACAGATTGAATGAGTTTAAACCAACGGGGAAAAGAGACAATCTGGAGCCTGAACCAACTTGTGCACCAGAGCTGGAGGGCAGAAAACCCTCTAGAAGTTTCTGTGACACATGAGACTTTGCAGCCAGATGTGTCAGCAGCTGCCCAGACAGCACATATGATAGCAGCTGTGAAACCTGTGCTCAGTATGTCTGTAGATACAATGTATCTTTCAGTCATCCCCTGCTTGCTACACTGGGTCTACCTATTTAGAAAATGGCTCTCACCTGTGGTTTTCAATTGGAGTCTCTCCTATAGCTGAGCTGCTGCACCTTCACCTCATGATCAGCTGCTGATTTCAATCCAGCAGCAATTCCAACCTCACAGCCAGCCTTCCCCTCCCCTGAGAAAGAGCCCTTTTACTCCCTCTGATATTTCAATGTTGTGTTTATTTTAAGTATTGGTTTTAATAAATGTTAGTATTTGGTTTCCATTGTCTAAAATGCTATCTAATAATGAGACAAAATATCTGCCAATTATGAATATTCTATTCGATCCATTATTTTAAGTTCATTCAAAGTTGCTTAAGGAACAAAAATAATTTAAAAGAGAAAAACATAAGTGTTTAAAACAATTAAGTGACATGCTTAAATTGTAAGTAAATGTATGGAATATACTTTTTCTCAAGAGGTAAACACATCACTGCTAAATCACATGTAGTGATGTTCAACATTGGCTTTCAGTAAACTTCATGGAAACTTGTGGAGTGGCACCACTTTCCTCCATTGGAAACAATTCACGTCACATTGAAATGACTACATTTTATGCCCAGATATTCCAAGGTTTCATGAGGATGGGGAATCATAGACCCGTGGTTCCTTTCTAGCACACATGTAGAAAGCCTTAACTACCTTCAGGGACACTTTACCAGTCTTCTAATTTACAAACGCAACCAAATTGACTTTGTTACTCCCATGACATATAAACACACCAAAGAATTAAAATCAGAAAGCCAAACTGGGCAAATGACCTGCTGTAGATGAAGGGATTCATTGTACTGTGTGCCTTGCTACAGCATAGGCAAGGTTTAAAGTTACTGTGCTAAGCCAAGCAGCCAAAGACAAGTCTAGAATTAGGCAAGGATATTGGAAATGAATAGATCTATGCAATCAGAAAGAGGAAGGTTGACTTCCCATGATATTTTGGAATGAGAAATCATTTTGAATGAGTAGGAAGTTGCTCTTCAAATGTAGAAAACATTTTCTAAAAGGGCACAATACATTTTGATTGTATGTACTCCTCACCACCTCCCATCTAGTCGTCCCATGACTTTATCACCAGACTCCTTTCTGGTATAAATTAATTAATTAAATAAACTTTTACTTATTTGTTTATGATAGTAATTGATGATTTAATATTCCAATTTTTATTCACCCTCTACATCCAATTAATGTGGATCATGTAGGAATAGGAATGTGGTCACTGCCATATTGCATGAATATATTCAGTGTAACACTGGTGATTTCCTCAAACCAAAATCATCCCCCCTCCCCCAAAGAGAGCAACTGCAATCAGCAACTCAGGAAGGGCGAGGATGTCAGAAAACCCTTCTCCACGGCAAAGAAGAGGCATAAAATCCCTCACGACCAATAACACAGAAGCCATATATATATATTATATATATATATGCACAAAGCACATTCAGAGTAAATGACAAAATATATCAATATATAATTAATAAAGAAATATAAAAAGTAATTTTCAAAAATTTCTAGTAGCACATTATGAAACCAGGAGCCTCCTCCATAGATTTAAATGGGCTCATTTTCTATTGGCCAATTTGCTGATGAACATGAGGACTACACCTAAGAGGAGTTTGTTTCCTTAGAGACTCCCTTAGAAAAAAATGAAACTTCAAATTGCAAGGTGTTATCAAGTGGAGATAATCCTGGGTTAAGGATGGGTACATGAGGCCACTTCTCCAATTTAGGACTGAGTGTTCCAAAATGCCTCCCTCTGCATAAGGTCTGGCTATGGGTCTCAGTATGTCTTGTGATCTGCTTCAGGAGAAGCTTCTCTGACAATGATTGAGCAAGGCACTCATCTATGAGTATAACAGATCATTAGGAGTCACGTTTTTAACTCTTTCTTTTGTAGAACAGGGCTATTTAGGTTTTCCCCAGGTCTCTGAACTATCTAATCTTAGGTTCTTGGTCAGCAAGGAAGTGTGAGGTATAGGGTCCATCTCAGGGAATGAATATTAAATCGAGTCAGATATCTGTCGGTTACTCCCACAATATTTGTGTCACAGTAGTCCATGCATATCTCATAGACCCAACACTGTTGTAAGTCAAAGGTTCTATAGTACGGTTAGCATTTATGTTTTTCTTGGAAACATGCCGAGTTTTCTAGGGCAGACAATACCTGAAAGCCAAGAACTCTCACCTTTGACTTTTTCCCATTTTGGAATGCACGTTCCACTCCGAGAGCATCCACTGTCTCAGTCTAAGCTACTGTGATGAGCCCAGTCAAACTCTCCATGTTTTGCCTCTCCAGTGGACATGCCCAAAGGCTGGGGGGACATGGACCAAAAATGTATATCTAAACAGAATTCTCAACAGAAAACTTTCCCTTAAAGAAATGCTCTAAGAGAAATGTTCACCATCCTCAGCTCATCAGGGAAATGCAAATAAAATGACTCTGAGATTCCATCTTTCCTTTCTGATTGGTACAGTAAAATCACAAGTGATGTCATGTTAGCAAGGATGCAGAAGAAGGGGAACACTTCCATTTCTGTTGGAAGTGCAAACTTGTACAGCCACTTTGAAAGAGACATGTTGGTTTCTCCTAAGGAAAAACATGTTAGAAGGTCACTTGATAAACTATAACCGTACAAAACTTACTGGTAATGGAAACAACGTAATGACCTTCAACAGAAGAAAGGATAAAGAAAGTGTTTTACATTTGCAGAGTGGAGTATTATACAGCTGTTAAAAATAGAACGTCTTGTTCTATTCAGGCAAATGGTGGAACAAGAAGACAAACAGGATATGAACTCACTTATAAGTAGAAATTACTTTTTTAAGGATTTAAATGCATTTTAATAAGGTGATGCTGCATTACTGCACCATTTCTCAAAAAAATTCAAATTGAAGGTATCAGGAACAAACCATTGTACACAAAATGCACAGCGTAAGTACCTAATATAGGCCAGACTAAGAGCTACTGTCAGACTTTCAACACACAGCAACTCTGTCCCAGGGCTGCTAGGCCTATCAAGAAAAGCTGTGAACAACAACAGCAGAGACACAAAAGTGTAGTCCTTACCCAAGAAGATGAAGGCAAGTTAACACAAAATTTTTTTAAGATATACTAAACTCAAAATCTCAGGAGAAAATGTCTTCCTTAGCACATCAAGGGGTCATATTGAGATACAACAGATCCATATGTATGCTGTAACCTCAGTGGACATTTGTCTGAATTCTCCCCTGGGAGTGCATGGAGGAATTGGGCTGGGTCATTGGGTCATTAGAGGACGTTTAGGTTTTATGATAGGTAAGGCAGTGTCTCTGGGGTTGAGGGGAATAAAGATGAAAAATTAACGTGTGTGTGGGCGTGTGTGTGTGTGTGTGTGTGTGTGTGTGTGTGTGTGTGTGTGTGTGTGTGTGAGAGAGAGAGAGAGAGAGAGAGAGAGAGAGAGAATGATCAAGATTAATGTAGCTCTGAGTCCATATCCAATAGTTCTCCAGGCCCTCAAGTCAATATACTTCAGGAATGCACCAGACAGACTTGATAACGCACTATACCAGAGACTTTGATTTGTTAAATACCACACCTCCCTTGTCCCTTTCCTTCAAGCATACTAATATAAGCAGGGAAGACCTATCTATTGGGAAGAACCCCTAACACTTTTCCAGGGTAGAATTCTAGCTAGTCCAAAAAAGGGCCCCTCTTTTAAGGGCTGCAAGAAACTAGACAATGCAACTTTATCTAATATCGGCAGCATTTATTTGGAGCAAATTCAACTCATAGAACTGAACAGTTGAATGTAGGAGAAGTTCCACCAACTGCTACAATTCCTTCCATTTTAGCAGCTTGGCCAAATTGTTCAGTTGTTGGTGGGGTCAATCCAAGGGTTCCTTCCATCTGGCATCATAGTGGCAGGTTCTGGAGGCACTGGAGTGCCAGGTGGCACAGGAGTAGGGAGCGTGGAGCCTCTCTTGTTTACGCCCATAGCACCTCCCATAGCCATTGGGCCCATCCTTATCTCTTGTTCTCTCGCATCGAGGAAAGTTCCCTTGTATCCTTCCTGCTCCCGTCACATCATTTCTTCCTGTTTCTGCATCTCATTCCTCTTCCTGCCTCAGTTCTAACTGCTTTCATTTCTGAACCTCTGGTTATGCAGCTCCTCCATTTTTCAAAGCTCTTATTGATGTCTCATAAACTCCTTCCTCATTAGCGTAACCTGGTGCCCATGGTGTGTTGCCTCCATCTCCATCTCCAGCCTCTCACAAGCCTCCTTGATCTTCTGGTCCACTTGATCCTGCTGTTGCTTCTCCATCTCAGTGAGCGCCTTCCAGTGCACACCACACTCATACGCACAGGACCCAGGCTGTGCGAATCTGGGTGACTGTTCTCTCTCCTTGTGAAATTGCGTCTTATTTATAATCAGCTTCTCTGGATGTCTCCCTTCATTATCTAACCGGTCCATAGGCTTTACAGTGACAGGCTGAGGAAATGTGGTTAGCAAGAATGAGCCTTCACTGCATCTGCCCAGAGCTTTCCGAGTAGCTGGCTTCAATGAGAACTCAAAATGCCTTTCCCCCAGGGCCTTCTTCAGTCAATTACAATGACTACAGCCCTCTCCACCTGGACAAACACAGAGAAAGCTTCTTCGAGCACTTCATTGGACACATACTGAGGAAGGCTGTGGACTGTAAGGATTGCACTATGACAAGTAAAGAGCGCTTGCAGTTGCTTTGCACAGAGTGCCGTATTGTCCAGCTCCACTTTGGCAATTTCCATTAGGGTTCCTGATTCCAAGAGAATAAAGTAAAAGCCTTTTTCCTCATGCGTGAAAACTTCTCCTGCTTTTCCATATTTCTCAAAAAGTTTCCTCATTTCTTCCTCAGTAATGTCAGGAGGAAGATTGCCCACAAAGGAATGGCTATATTGGGTAAAGGTCTTCTCTCTCCTAAAATTCTTCAAGTCAATAGTCAAGCCTTCATTCTGGCTGCTGGAATACTGTCCATTTGCAGGTTTTAGTGGAGGTGGCTGCTGCTGCTGCTGCTGCTGCTGCTTCTGCTCCTGCAGCTTCTGGTGGTGGTGGTGATGTTGATGGTGCTTCCTTGGAGTATAATTCTGCTTCTCCAACTTACCGGTTTTATTGCATTCATTTTCCACCCTTGACTTATATTTGAACACATCAAAGTGTCTGTCCCCCAGTCCTAACCCTGATTCCTCTGCCCACAGTTCAGAGTAAGGGCGCTGCTGCACAGCCACCACCACTCCAAGAAAAGAGGGAAACTACTTTTAAAGAAAAGAATAACCATGTTACAATCGACAGACACAGAGAGGTTAAGTAACAAGGAGTGCCCAAGATGCAGACACGTGCTTCTCAATGTGAAGTGGAAATAGAATAGACACATTGGGTGTATTGGGGGAGGGTACAGTTAGGGGAGTGGTCTAAAGGAAGGGAGGGGATGGGAAAAGGAGGAATCAGATGGGGAAGACAATGGAAGAGAGTCCTGGGAGAATAAGTTAGAATTTGGGTGGGTAATCTCTGGGATAAGATCTATGAGGGTGACCCCAGCTTAGAGTCCTAGTAGTTTGGGATATTGAGTCATCTGTAACCATAAAGACTTACAGTGGACAAATTAGAAAATCAGCCCTGGTGCAAAGCATTTCACCTATATTTTGTACAGCCTACAAGATGTGTTGTAGTAAAGGTGACACAGAAATTGTGAAAGTGTCTATCCAATGCCTTGACACATTTGAGACCCATGCCATGAGTGTGTCCAGCCCTTGCAAAGCCTAGAGTACCAAGAACCAGAGGCTGGAAATACCAGAGAAACAGATGGGCACAGAGACAGGATAGAAAAATGAATAGAAAAATGCCAATGAAATGATTTCTAATAATATTCTGCTATACTCCGAGATTAGTCCTACCCCAATTGTCATTAGAGAGGCTTCACTTAGAAAATGATGGAAACAAATGCAAAGATACACAGCCAGAAATTAGGTAGAGTTGGTGAAATTTTATGAGGAGGTGGAAGAATTGTAGGAGCTACAGGGTTGAAGAAGACCTCAAAAAACAAAAAGCATTTAGCCGACCTGATCCCATAGGATACAAGGACTGAACTGCCAGCCAACCAAGGAGACTACATGGGGACCACGTAGCCTACATGGGACTGACCTGGGCCATCAGCTCCTGTGTAACAGTTGTGAAGATCCATCTTTTGTGGGACTATTAACAGTGGGAGTGGGGCTGTCTCTGACCCTGTTGACTGTCCATGAGATGCTCTCCCCTAACATTGTTGCCTCCTCTTCCATTAATACAAGTGGAGGTGCCAAGTCTGAAAGGGATAAGCCATGGCTGCTTAACATTCTTGGGAGGCCTGCCCTTTTCTGCAGATGAATGGTGGAGGAGCAGGAGATGAGAATGGAGCTGTGGAGGGATTTGGAGAAGAAGTAGGGGATTAGTCACGATATAAAATAAATACAATTTTAAAAGAAAAGATTTACAAGTCTGGAACAATCATGATTATAATATGTATCAACACAGAACACAAAATAGAATCAAGAATGAAAGAAAAGCTTGTATTATTATGAGGAAATACATTCTCTCTCTCTCTGTAGAGGGGGAGACAGGGAGAGAAGGTGGGAGGAGGAGGGGAGGGGGGAGGAGAGACAGAGACAGAGACAGAGACAGAGAGAGAGACAGAGAGAGACAGAGTTTTTAGAGATAGAGACCAAGACAGAGAGACAGAGTGGGAGACAGAGACACAGAGATACACACAGAGAGAATGAGAGTAGAGGAGGCATTCAAGAACACAAGACTCTAATGTTTTTTCTACTTCTGGTATTTGACTCTTTCAGAAGTTTCCTCCCCTCTTTTATGGTTGGTCAGCTTGAAAAATGACAAAATAGGTGATTGGTGTATAGCATTCACATAAACAGGTCTTAATCAAGAATTGAACTTTTTCAGGCTCAAGAGCAACAGGAAGTTGGGATGTTGAGCAGCTACTGATAAAGAAAAGCTTTGCCAGTCCTTTGTATTAATCTACCAAGTGTTATGCAGTCAAGGCAATGAAAAGAAGCCAGCCATCTTAGAAGTTCACAATTTTGTTAACTCTATGGCTGCTCCACTGGACTCTCTGTCCTACAGTCAAAGTTTTTAACTCCGAATCTCATTGGTCGGTGATAATACTTAGTCTTCCCCTGCTCTTCTATCACAATTATACTTATAAATTTTAGTGCAGTGGTGCCTCTACCTGATCCATGCCTGTGCTGCTGTAAGGAAGCTATGGGAGTTTTATGGCTTCATCTTGGGGACATGATCAGCCTCCTAGATTCTCGGGACATGATCTTAATGTCCCATCATCCTTCTCCTCATAGGCTGTTCATGTCTTGATAATTTCCAACTTATCAAGCGAAATTTGCCTCTTCAAAGATGTATCCTTTGAACTTAGATGTCCTTGTTCCCATTACCAATAGATACAACTCACCCACTTGTAGACATACAGCCACCAAAACCTCCAGAATTCATCTATCATCTTTTATTTTGTCTTAACAGAAGATGCAGCTCAAGACCTGGATGTGGAAGTCAGTTCCATTGAAAGGAGGTTGTTCCCAAGTCATTTTAAGGAATTCTGGCTTTTACCTTAACCAGGGAAAGGATGTTACAGTCTCCACAACACACACACACACACACACACACACACACACACACACACATACACACACATAAACACACACACATATACATGGTCAGAAAACCATGAAGGCATGCAGTCATGTATGATGTATGTAAGCATGCATGCATGCTCATACACATGTAAGTTTTGCCATGCACTTGAAACATGCACATGTACTTACACCTAGGCACACATGTACAAGTGCATATAATGTACATAAGAGTGATCTCATATACATGCCTTTGAATGTACTGATACGAACTAATATGCATATGCATGTGAACATGCAGGAAATCCAGCAAAATTGGGGGAATGAGAGAAAAGAAACTGAGAAGATATTACACAGAAGATAAAGGGGGAAGAAACACAGCTGCAATTCATTTTGACAAGGGAAACAAGATAGTAATTAACAATAAAACTGGTGACCATTCTGGAGTTCCATGGAATTCTGAGCACATGCACATGACACGGACTCCCCTGGTCACCGGAGCTAAACACTGACTCACACACTCTGTATGAAGGACAGAGCTGCTCAGGGGAAGAATGGTGAATGATTTGCCCACACCACTGGGAGCAGCAGAAAAAGAAAAGAGAGTTCTAGAGGAAGAGATGGAATACCAGTGAGTGAGGAAGCTGAGGGAACAGGTTGGTAGCCACATTACATAGGACAGGGGCAGAAAAAGAGTAGTGTTCCCATTTCACTTGGTTGCTGTGACAAGCACCATGAAAACATGCTATTAAGGGAGCAGAACGTTTTCCTGTAGGTGACAAGTCACAGGCCATCATTGTACAGAGTCAGGACAAGGATTCAAGCTGGAATTCATAAAAGACACAACAGAGGATGAACCCCTCCTGAAAGATTGCTAGGGGGTTGCTTCCATCTCATAAGGTGGTGAACGTGGGCGAGCCAGCTGTTTACAGAGAGCTGCACACCTCTGTGCTTAAGCCCTAAACAAGTCTTAATCCATGGTGGTGGAAACTGACTCTGGGAAAGACAATTCCTATGCAGGCACAGTGACACTGTGGGGCTGCTGGCTGTCACAGGCATGCATGTGATCTCATTCCACACAGAACTCATACAAGTCATGTAAAAGCAAGAAATCATGCCTAGGGTTGATGGTACATTGGGCTAGTTAGGCCAGAGCTTTGATGGGAGTTACAGATGCAGTTCAAAAGGAGGGACTCTGGTTGCAAAGCTGAGATGCTGTTTATATACAGGTATCTCTGGGAGCAGTGGGGTAGAAAACACATGTATACCTGTGTAGACTTGTGAACCTGGGAAGTGGGAAAGAAACTAGGAGCCCTTTAATAAAGTGCTGTTAAAGTAGTGACAGTTATGGAACTGCCCTCACGGCAATGACCTAACAATGGAAAACCTTGGTAACCAGGCAACCCACTGGTTAGAGCAAGGACTATAGGCTCACTGGTCAGAGACAGTAGAGAGGGCAGGATGTTCTCTTTCCGTCTTCGGACTACTCGAGGTTCAGGCCTCAAGAAAGATAACAGGGAAGGCCATGAAGGTGTCTGGAGGCACAGGGTTCGCTCTTGCCTTCAACGCCTGTGGCCATTTTCCCAAAGGGGGAAAAATTTGACCAAAGCAAGCCAAGGACAGGACCACACAGACCAGGTAACCACTCTTTTGTCTCTGGGTTTTTGGCATAGAAATATTTCAGTGAACCTTGGAATGAGGAGAACCAATCAGAATGTTGCAGATCTTTGAAACTTTGACCTCGATCTTTCCTCAGGGGAAGAGCTCTTCTGACACACAGGACACGAGAAAGCCCTGTAGACACTCAGACATCAGTTCAGGGACTGTGGTTAAGCTGGTGAACAACTTGGTGCCTTCTCTGCAGAAAGGGGACCCCAGCTTTGTCCCTGCCTTTCTGTCCACATACAGAAGATTTGCCACCACCCTACAGGTACTGGACCTGCTGTTCCTGAGGTGAGGCTCTTCTCCATGCCCATAGTTCTCAAATCCTCCTCTTGGTTCAGGGAATTTCTCTCTCTGTCTTTCTCTCTCTGTCTCTGTCTCTCTGTGTCTCTCCATCTCTGCCTCTCTGTCTCTCTCTTCCTCTCCTTTTCTCCTCTGTCTCTATCCCTATCTCTCTCTGCTTCTTCTCCATCTCCATCCCCGGATCTGGCTCTGTCTCAATCATTTCATTTTCTCCAGAATTGTCAGGATACAGTAGCATGCATTAAAAAATTTCTTCTGGGGGGTTGGGGATTTAGCTCAGTGGTACAAGCGCTTGCCTAGCAGGCGCAAGGCCCTGGGTCGGTCCCCCGCCCCGAAAAAAAAAAAAAAAAAAAAAAAGAAAAAAAAAATTTCTTCTCCCATGCATGGTCCACGTGATTGTGATGTCTAGAGTTGAGACCAGAAAATGAATATAACCAACTCCTCTACCTTGAAAAAGCACTTAATCCTTCAGTCAGTATTTCTGAGCCCTTGATGGACTCACTTCTCTCTATATAAAGTAGGTTCTACACATACTGGAGTATGCAGTAGAGACATGCCCAATGTGGAGATCCATAAAGGGTATTCCAGTAATACATGTAACAAGGAGATTTCTGCATAGAGATGTGTGTGTACAAACTTTGCACAGATACATTGAAAGCACCTATTGGATACACATGAACTAATAATTCTGAGAGCAGACAGAACTGCTAGTATTAGGAGAGGGGCCCGGGACTTTAAAGGTAACATTCTGTCTGGTCTTCTCTAGGTATTCATACTTCACAGCTGATTCTGAGGAGGATGAACAAGTAAAGAACACCCTCTGTAGCTTCCTGGAAACATGGATAGACAAGAACCCTGAGGACTTTTGTGACCCATCAGATCTGTTGCCTCTGGAATACCTGAAGGCCTACTTGAGTGTGTACATGCCCCACTGTGATCTTAGTGTTCGTGTCAAGAAGCTGCTGACACAGTTGGAGGAAGAACGTGCCAAGGATTCCCAGGCCAAAGATGAGGAAGACTCAGATCTGGGGAGACATACTTCTTCAGATCTAGAGATTGAATGGGTGTAAATCAGCAAAGAAAAGAGCCACTCTGGAGCCAGAACCAACTTGTGCCCCAGAGCTGTAGGGCATAGAAACCTCCAGAAGGTTCTGTGGTTTATGAGTAGTTGCAGCCATATGTGGCAGCAGCAGTTCAGCCAGCACAGCTGATAGCAGCTGTGGAAACTGTCTCCCTGTGTCTGTAGATACAATGTATCTTTCAGTCATCTCCTGCTTGCTACAGTGGGCCTTCCTATTTAGAGAATGGCCCTGTCACCTGTGATCATCAATTGGAGTCTCTCCTATACCTAAGCTGCTATTCCTGCCCCTCATGATCACCTGCTGATTTAAATCCAACAGCAGTTCCAACCCCACAGCCAGACTACACCTCCCCCGAGAAATAGCATTTTATTCTTTCTGATGTTTACAATGTGTTTATTTTAATTATTGGTTTTAATAAATTATTAATTTGTTTTACATTGTCTAAAATGCAGTCTAATTATGAAAGAGAATATCTGAAAACTATGGATATTCTTCTTGATAAATTATTTTAAGTTTATTCAAAGTTGTCTAAAAAATTAAAAAGTTAAACATAATCATTTAAAATGATTGTATGACAGGCAGATATTATAAAAGGTAAAACTTTTAAATAGCCATTTTTGTAAATAATGTATAGACATCACTAATAAGTTGCATGTAATAATGTTCAACATTACCTTTCAGTAAACTTCAAACTAAACTTGAGAAGTGGTAATACTTTAGTCAGTGGTAACAATTCAATTCTAATTGAAGTGGCTACATTTTTACATGCAGATATTCCAAGTGTTAGGGAGGATGGGGAATCATAAAATCCTGGCACATTTCTAGGGGGCATGTGGAATGCATTACCTACTTTCAGTAATACTTTGCCAGTTCTTCAAAAATATAAATACAACTAATATGACTTTGCTCATCTAAAGATGTATAAATACCCCGAAGAATGAAAATCAGAAATCCAAACTGCACAAATGGTCTGCTATAGATGAACATATTAATTGTACATGTGCTAATTCATGATACAGCATGGGCAAGGTTCAAAGTTACTGTGCTAAGGCAAGAATCCAAATTCAAAAAGAAAAACAGGCAGAGTAAAAAACTGAATAATTCAGTATGTAAATAATAATAAAATATGAAAGTAAATTACAAAAAGTCCTGATAGGACATTATGAGACCAGAAACCTCCTCCATAGTTGTAAATGCGTTCATTTTTTGTTGGCTATTTGCTGATGAACATGAGGACTACACCTAAGAGGAGTTTCTTTCCTTAGAGACTCCCTTAGAAAAAAACTAAACTAAATTGCAAAGTGTTATCAAGTGGAGATAATCCTGGTTTAAGAATGGGTACATGAGGCCACTTCTCCAATTTAGAACTGTGTGCTCCAAGGTGTCTTACTGTACATAGTGTCTGCTTATGGGCCTCAGTATGTCTCTGATGTGCTTGAGGAGGAAGCTTCTCTAAATTTGGTAAAACAAGGCACTGCTCTGTGAGTAAAACAGATCTTTGGGAATCATTTTCTAATATTTCTTTTCTAGAACAGTCATATTAAGATTTACCATAGGTTTATGAACTATCTGGTTCCTGATCAGCCAAGCAGTGTCAGGTATGAGGTTCATCTCAGGGAGTGAATCTTAAGTCAAGTCTGATATCTGTTGGTTACTCCCACACTATTCATGTCACATTAGTACATGCATATCAACAGACTGAATATCATTGAAATTCAAATGTTTTGTAGCTTGGTTACTGTTTAGTGTTCTTTCTTGAAAACTTGGAGTTTCAGGTGGTAACAACTTCCAGTAAGCCAAGAAATTAAAACTTTGTTATTTTTACATCTCAGACTGTACTTTCCAACTGCTGGAACATTCATTGTTTCAAAGCTAGGAATATGGGTGAGCTCAGTCAAACTCTCCATGCTTTGACTCTCCACTGGACATGTTCAAAGGCTGGGGGGACATGGACTAACAATACAGATCAAACTGTGAATTCTTAACAGAATCTTTCACTTAAAGAAAAATGCATTTGGAGAAAAGTTCAATAAAATCCTTAGTCATCAGCAAAAAATACAAATGAAATGAATTTAAAATGATTCCATCTTACCTGAGGTCAGAATTGCTAAAACCTAAAAAAAGTGATAGCTTATGCTAACAGGGAATAGATACAAGGAGAACATTATCCATTCAAAAAACAACGACTTTATGATGGAAGTTTGGAACTGGAAAAAATCCCTGGTGTACTTAAACAAACTTCAGAACACTCACTGATAATTGCCCAAATTGAATTACCCAATAGCATGATCAAAATACTCCTTCTTCTTTAAAGAACAAGAATACCCTTGGCAGGGAAGAGAGAAAAGTCATCATTTGATAAACTGGTGTTCAGACAAACTTTATTGCTAATAACAGAGGCGAATGCCAGCAGCAAACCATCCTAAAGTCCTTCAACTGAAAGAACTGGAATGAAGGGGATAAAGAAAAATGCCAATTACAGAGCTTCCACTAAGCCACTACCTAAAAGACTATACATGGAAAATGGACTCTTCTAAAAATATTTAAATCAACATCTTGTTCCATCCAGGCAAATAAATGGAACAAGAAGACAGATATAAAAAAAAAAAGAAAAAAAAATAAAGAACAAGGGGTTGGGGATTTAGCTCAGTGGTAGAGCACTTGCCTAGGAAGCACAAGGCCCTGGGTTCGGTCCCCAGCTCCGAAAAAAAGAAAAATAAATAAATAAAAATAAAATAAAATAAAATAAAATAAAGAACAAGTATGCTACAGTCCACAGACCCAGAGAAACTATGTAACAAAGAGGGCTCAAGATGCAGGCGTCTCTCTGTGATGGGGAGATAAAAGAGATATCTTTCTTGGCCGTATTGTGGCAGGCATAGTTAAGGAATCGGTCTAAATGGAGGGTAGGGATGGGAAAGGGATGAATAAGATTGGGAGGACAACCAAAGAGAGTACTGGGAGAATAAATTAGAATTAGTAGGGCTGGAGAGATGGCTCAGCGGTGAAGAACACTGGCTGCTCTTCCAGAGGTCCTGAGTTCAATTCGCACCCACCACATGGTGGCTCACAACCATCTGTGATGGGATCCGATGCCCTCTTCTGGTGCCTCTGAAGAGAGCAACAGTGTACTTATATACAGAAAAGAAATAGAATTAGTGGGTATCTCTGGGACAAGCTGGAAACATGGAAAACCTTGTACAATGGAAACTACTAGGAAGCGATGAGGGGTGACCCCAGCTTAGTTTCCTAGTAGTATATTGAGCCTTCTCCTGTAACCAGAAAGTCTTCCAGTGGACAGATTAGGATATCAGCCCAGCCACAAAAAATTTCACCTACATTTTGTACAACCTACAAGATGTGCTGTAGTAAAGGTGGCACAGAGTTGTGAAAGTGTCTATCCAATGCCTTGACACATGTGAGACCCAGGCCATGAGAGAGGCACTCCCCGCAAAGCCTGGAGAACCAAGAACCAGAGGTAGGACATCCCTGAGACACAGATGAACACAGAGACAGGATAGAAAAAATGCCAATGAAATGATTTCTAATAATATTCTGATATACTCGGAGACTGGTGCTAACCCAATTGTCATCAGAGAATCTTCACTTAAAAAATGATGGTAAGGAGTGCAAAGACACAGAGCCAGACATCAGGTAGATCTTGGAAAACATTGGGGAAAAGTTGGAAAAAATTTTGTAGGACCTTTGGGGAAAAGGTCACCCTAAGAAAAAGAGATCCAGCCAAACTGAGCCCACTGGATACAGGAAATGGACTGTTCACCAGAGAGCCTGCATAGGGCACTGGAAGCCTGCATTGCGCTGACCTAGGCCTGCATAGGGCACTGGAAGCCTGCACTGCACTGACCTAGACCTGTGTAGGGCACTGGAAGCCTGCACTGCACTGACCTAGGCCTGCATAGGGCACTGGAAGCCTGCATTGCACTGACCTAGTCCTGCATAGGGGACTGGAAGCCTGCACTGCACTGACCTAGGCCTGCATAGGGCACTGGAAGCCTGCATTGCACTGACCTAGGCCTGCTTAGGGACTGGAAGCCTGCACTGCACTGACCTAGGCCTGCATAGGGCACTGGAAGCCTGCACTGCACTGACCTAGGCACTCAGCAACTTGCAGCACTAGTTTAGGTTCATCTTCTTGTGAAGTTTTAACAGTGGTAGTAGGGTCTGTCTCTGACTCTGTTGCCTGTGCATGGGAGCCTCTCCCCTCACTGGGTTGCATGCTCCAGTCTTAATAGAGGAGGAAGTGCCCTGGCTGAATGCAAATTGATAAGCCATGGCTGCTAAATATACTTGGGAGGCCTGCCCTATAAGATGAAGGAAGGAGGAAGTGCTAGAGATGATGCGGACAGTGCTAGTGGAGAGAGAAAGAGTGAGAAAGAGAGACACAGAGAAAGACAGAGAGAGAGATACTTACAGAGAGACTGAGAGACAAAATGAGAGAGAAACAGAAATGAGAGAAAGAGACAGAAACAGAGAGACAGACGCAGAAAGTAGAGACACACAGAGATACACTCCGACAGGCAGAGTCACACAAAAACAGAGTGGAGATTAGAGGAAGCATTCAAGAACACAAAAGTATGTGGTTGTCTCCATGAATTGTTTCTCTCAGGGTATTTAAAAAGTTTCCCTCCCCTCTTTCAGGGTTGGTTAGTTTGAAAAAATACTAAATGGGTGACTGGCTGATAGATTTGGCATAAACATGTCCTGATCAGCCATAATTCAAGGTCCATATCTGAACGTAGTAAAAGCAATATACAGAAAACTAGTAGCCTGCATCACGCTAAGTGGAGAGAAACTTTAAGCAATCCCACTAAAATCAGGTAATAAACAAGGCTGCCCACTCTCTCCCTACCTATTAAATATAGTAGTTGAAGTCCTAGCCAGGGCAATTAGACAACAAAATGAGGTCAAAGTTATATAAATTGGAAAGGAAGAAGTTGAAATATCACTATTTACAGACGATATAGTATTATACCTAAGTGACCCCAAAAATTCCACCAGAGAGTTCCTACAGCTGACCGCCAACTTCAGCAAAGTAGTTGGATATAAAATTAACTCAAACAAATCAGTAGACTTCCTCTACTCAAAAGATGAATAACCTGAGAAAGAAAGTAGGGAAATGACACCCTTGACAAAACCACAAATAATGTAAAATACCACAGTGTAACTCTAACCCAGCAAGTGAAAGATCTGTATGACAAGGACTTCAAGTATCTGAAGAAAGAAATCAAAGATCTCAGAAGATGGAAAGAATTCCCATGTTCATGGATTGGCAGACATAATATATTAAAAATGGCCAAATTTCCCAAGGGATTCTACAGATTCAATGTAATTCCCATCAAGGTTCCACCTCAATTCTTCATAGTATTGGAAAGAGCAATTTGCAAATTCATTTGGAAAAGCAAAAAAATCAGGAGAGAGAAAATTATGCTCAACATTAATAGAATTTCTTGGGGGAATCCCCATCCCTGACCTCAAGCTATATTACAGGTCAATCATGATTAAAAGTGCATGTCATTGGTACAGAGAGAGGCAGGTAGATCAATGGAATAGAATTGAAAACCCAGAAATGAACCCACACACTGATGGTCACTTGATCTTCGGCAAAGGAGCTAAAACTATCCAATGGAAAAAAAGTCATTTTCAACAAATGGTGCTGGTTCAACTGGAGGCCAGCATGCAAATTGACACATTCTTATCTCCCTGTACAATGCTCAAGTCCAAGTGGAGCAAAGAACTCCACATAAAACCAGATACCCTGAAACTAAGAGAATGTGGGTAAGAGCCTTAAAAGCAGAGGCACAGCAAAAATTTTCCTGAAGAGGAAATTTTTTTCCTGAAGGGGAAATACCAATGGTTTTTGCTCTAAGATCAAAAATGGAAAATGGGACCTCATAAAATTGCCAAGCCCCTGTAAGGCAAAGACACTTGCAATAGGACAAAATGGCAACCAAGCAACTGGGAAAAGTTCTTTACCAATTGTATATCTGATAGATGGCTAATACCTAATACATACAAAGAATTCAAGAAATTAGATTCCAGAGAATTAAATAATCGTATTAAAAACAGGGTGCAGAGCTAAACAAAGAATTCTCAACAGAGGAATCCTGAATGTCTGAGAAGTACCTAAGAAATGTGCACCCAACCAATGAAAAGAAGCTGCTGACCCCTCTTGTTGAATTAGAAAAAAGCTGGAAAAAGCTAAGGAGGAGGGGGCAACCCTGTAGGAGGACCAGCAGTCTCAATTAACCTGGACCCTAAGATCTCTTAGACAATGAATCACCAACCAGGCAGCATACACCAGTTGAGATGAGGCCTCAAACACATATATAGCAGAGGACTCCCCGGTCTGGGTTCATTCATGGAAGATGCACCTAACCCTCAGGAGACTGGAGGTGCCAGGAAGTTTAGAGTTCAGGTGGGATGGGGACGGTGGGGACATCCTTGTGGAGATGGGGTGGGTTGAGTACAGGGGCAGCAGGTAGAAGGTATGAGATGTGGATCCTTGGAGGGTGGACTTAGATAGGAATAAAATATTTAGTGTAAAAACAAATATATTAATTAATAAAAAATGTACAACATCCTTAGTCCTCAGGGAAATGCACATCAAAAGATCCTGAGATATCAGCTCACACCTCACAGTCAGAATGGCTGAGATAAAAAATTCAGGTGACAGTAGAAGCTGGCAAGGATGTAAAGAATTCAGACCCCTTCTCCATTGTTGTTGAAACTGCAAACTGGTACAACCACTTGGGAAATCATTCTGGCACTTCCACAGAAAATTGGACATAGTACTAACTGAGAACCCAGCTGTACATCTCCTGGGTATACACCCATAAGATGTTCCAACACATAATAAGGACACATGCCCCACCATGTTCATAATGGACTCATTTATATAATTGCCAGAAGCTGGAAAGAACCCATATGTCTTTCAACAGAAAGGACCAAAAATGTGGTACATTTAGACACTGGTGTACAATGTGCAGCTATTAAAAACAATGACTACTCTTCCCCACTTTTTCTTCTATTAGTTTGAGTGTATCTGGTTTGATGTGGAGACCTTTGATTCCCCTGGACTTAATCTTTGTACAGGGCGATAAGAATGGATCATTTGCAATCTTCTACATCCTGACCTCCAGTTGAATGAGCACCATTTGTTGAAAATGTTATCTTTTGTCCATTGGATGGGTTTGTCAAAGGTCAAGTGACCTTAGGTGTGTGGGTTCATTTCTGGTTCTTCAATTCTATTCCACTGATCAATCTGCCTGTCTCTGTACCAATGCCATACAGTTTTTATCACTATTGCTCTGTAATATAGCTTGAGGTCAGGGATGAAGATTTCCCACAGAAGTTCTTTTACTGTTGAGTATAGTTTTCCCTGTTCTGGGTATTTTGTTATTCCAAATGAATTTGCAAATTGCTATTTATCTCCCTATGTAGAATTTAGTTGGGATTTTGATGGGGATTGCACTGAATCTGTAGATTGCTTTTGGCAAAGAAGCCATTTTTACTATGTGGCCCATATATATATATACAACCACCAAAACTACATAAGATTGATGAAGCTAAGAAGTGCACACTGACAGGAATCGGATATAGATCTCACAGCCAGAACATGTCAAATACAGAGGCAAATGCTAGTAACAAACCACTGAACTGAGAACATGACCCCCATTCGAGAAATTAGAGAAAAGATTGAAAGAGTTGAAGGGGTTTGCATCCCCATAAGAACAACAATGCCAACAAACCAGAGCTTCCAGTGAGTAAACCACTACTCAAAGACTATACATGGACTGACCCATGTCTCCAACTGCATATGTAGCAAAGAACTGCCTTTCTGGGCACCAATGGAAGAAGAAGCCCTTGATCCTGCCAAGGTTGGACCCCTAGGGTAAGGGATTATTGGGAATGGGTAAGGGGGCTGTATGGGGAGGGGAACACCCTACTAGAAGAAGGAGCAGGAGACGATTATGGACTGGAAACTGGGAAAGGGAATAATATTTGAAATGTAAATAAAGCAATATCCAATAAAAAATTAAAAAATGACTACATGAAATTCTTGCACAAATGGATTGTGAAGTAGAAAATATCATCCTGAGTGAGTTACCCAGTCACAAAATAACACACATGATATGCACTCACTGAGAAGTGGATATTAGCACAAAATTTGGAAATACCTAAGCAAAAATTCACAGATCCTATGGAGCTCAAAAGAAGGAAGATAAAAACTGTGAATGCTCCATTCCTTCTTAGAAGGGAGAACAAATTCTCACGGGAGGAAACACAGGGACAAATAGTGGAACAGGGACTGAAGAAAAGGTCATCCAGAGCTGTCCCACCTGGGGATCCATCCCATATGCATCCACCAAACCAATCACTGTTCCTGATGCCAAGAAGTGCTTGCTGACAGGAGCCAGATATGGGTGACTCCTTAGAGGTTCTGTAGTAGCCGAACTGATACAAATGAGGATGGTTGCAGTTAACCTTTAGACTGAACAGGGGACCCCAATGGAGGACTTAAAGAAAAGAAAGAAGGATATGATTGAGTTTGCAATCGCAAAGGAAGAACAACAATATAAACCAACCAGATCATGCCAGAGCTCCCAGGGACCAAACCAGCAACCAATGAGTACACATGGAGAGACCCATGGCTACAGACATATATGTAGCAGAGGATGGCATTGTCCACCATCAATAGGAGGAAAAGCCCTTGGTCCTGTGAAGACTCGATTCCCCAATGTAGGATAATGCCAGGGTGTTGTGGGTGGAGTGTGTAGGTGGGAGAGGGAGCATCCTCAGAGAAGCAGGGTGATGAAAGAGGGGATATGGGAGAGGGGGCAGGAAGGGAACAACATTTGAAATCTAAGTACATAAATTATTCCAAGGAAAATAAAATTAAGAAAAAACAGCAAAAAATATGTGCTGATAAGGACTTGAAATACTTCAGGCTTAAGAGCAGCAGGAAGATGGGGATGTTGAGCAGCTACTGATAGAGAAAACCTTTACCAGTCCTTGTGTTAATCAACCAAGTGTTAAGCAGTTCAAGACAATGAATAAGAAGCCGCCATCTTAGAAATCCAAAATTTTGCTAGCTTTTTGGATCCTCTACTGAACCCTTTGCCTATGGTTTTAACTCCTAATCTCGCTGGGTCTGTGGTAATAATTAGTCTTCCATAGCCTTTCTATCACAGTTATATTTATGAATTCAAGCGCAGTGGCACCTCTACCTGATTCATGCCTGTGCTGCTCTAAGGAAGGTATGGGAGCTTTGTGGCTTCATCTTGGTAACAAGATCACCCTGCTAGATGTTTAGGACATAATCCTCATGTCACGTAATCCTTCTCCTTATAGGCTTTTCATGTCTTGATAAATTCCAACTTATCAAGTGGACTTGGCCTATCCAAAGATGTATTCTCTGAACTTAGATGTCCCTTTTCCCAGTACCAATGGATTAAACAACCCACCTAACTGTAGGCATACAGACACCAAGAGTTCCAGAGTTTATCTATTGTTTGTTATTTTGTCTGGACAGGGGATCCAGCTCAAGAACATTATATTGATCCAGGTTCCTTTGAAGGGAGAGTTAGTTCCTAGAGTTGTATGCTTACCATGCCTTTGTAAAAATTCTGGCTTTTGCCTTAACCTGTAAAAGAATGTTACATTCTACTAACACACACACACACACACACACACACACACACACACACACACACGACACACATGGACACACACCCATAGATGCAAATGTATGCTAGCATGTATGCATGTAAGCACTCCCATGAACTTTCTTGAATGAACATGCACAAATAAACCTAACACATATAACAAAGCTATCATGAAATGCCGTCCTTGCATGTACTGGGAAGAATAACCGTGCACATGCATAGGAACATGCATGAGATCCTGAACAACTTTTGGGAATTGAAACAAAAGAAACTATATAAACATCAGAGGGAAGAGTAAAGGAGCAATGAACTCAACTCTACTTCATTTGGCAAGGGAGACAACATAGTAATTTACTTTAACACCGCCCACCATTGTGGAGTAGCAGGGAAGTCTGAACTCATGCACATAAGGTTTCCTTCTCACATCTCTGGCTTGCTATATTATGACCCAGACACTCTGCTTGAATGAGGGAGATGACCAAGGGATAAACAGTGAATGACTTTGGAGCAAAAATTACTGAGAAGAGCAGAAAAAGCAAACAGAGTATAAAGGAAGAAATGGAATAGCAGGGAGGAAAAGAGATGAGGAACTAGAGAAGAGATTGGCTGCGACATAGCACACGATGGGGACAGAAAAGTGTGGTGTTTTTTTGTTCAGGTTTTATTCAGTTCCTGTGAAAATCACTAAGACTAAATGTTACTAAGGAAAGACAAAGTTTTCTTGTAGGTGTCAGGTCGAAGTCCACCTCTGGAGAGAATCAGATCAAGGACTCAAGCAGGAATTGAAAGAAGCAATGGAGGATGAATCCCCTCTGAAAGAGGGGTAGGGTGCCTGCTTCCATCTTGTAAGCTGGTGGATGTACTTATGCCAGCTGTTCACAAAGGGCTGTAAACTTATGGGATTAAGCCCTAACATGATCATGGTGGTGGAAACTGACTCTAAGAAAGACAATTCCTATGCAGGCACACTGACATTTTGGGGATGCTGGCTGTCACAAGCATGCATGTGCTCTCATTCCACATAGAACACGTACAAGGTCACATAAAAGCAAGAAAACATGCATAAAGTATGTTTAAGGTAGTTTGGGATAATTAGGGCTGACTTTGTGAGTATGGTTACAGATGAGGTTCAACAGTAGAGACTCAGCTTTTGAAGCTGAGGTGATGTTTATATCATGATATCTCAGGGAACAGTGGAGTGGAAAACCGATGAGTACCTGTGTTTCTTTCTCTTTTTTTTTTTTTTTAAAGATTTATTTATTTATTTCATGTACAGCATTCTGCCTGCATATGTGACTGCAGGCCAGAAGAGGGCACCAGATCTCATTACAGATGGTTGTGAGCCAACATGTGGTTGCTGGGAATTGAACTCATGACCTCTGGAAGAGCAGTCACTGCTCTTAACCACTGAGCCATCTCTCCAGCCCCCGAGTACTTGTGTTTCTTTGTGCACCTAAGAAATGGGAAGAGACATGGGAGCCTTTAAGGAAAGTCCTGTTGAAGAAGGGACAGTAATAGAAACACCAACTTGAAAATGACCTAACAATGCAGAACCTTGGTAACCAGGCAACCCCCTGGTTAGAGTAAGGCCTGCAGGCTCACTTGTCAGAGACAGTAGGGAAGGCAGGATGTTCTCTTGCCTAAAGGCTAGGGCCTAAAGAAAGACAACAGGGAAGACCACGGTGGTGTCTGGAGGCCCAGGGTTCACTCTTGCCTTCAATGCCTGTGGCCATTTTTCCAAAGGGAAAAAAATTTGAGCAAGGCTAGCCAAGGACAGGACCACACAGACCAGGTGACCACTCTGTTGTCTCTGGGTATTTCTCTTAGAAATAATTCAGGGAAACTTGTGATGAGGAGAACCAATCAGATGTTTGCACATTTGTGCCAGTTTGACCCCTCCACATTGATCTCTTTGTAGGTTGAGAATGCTTCTGCTCAAAAGAACCATGGAGCCCGGGAGAGAGTCATGTACCAGGGCACAGACAGTGATTGACCAGATGAACAAGCTGGTGCCTTCTCTGAATGAAGGGGACCCTTGGTTGTCCTTGCTTTTCTGTCTGTATACAGAAGTTCTGTGTCGCCTCTACAGGTATTGGACCTGCTGTCCATGAGGCAAGGGCCCATCTCCAAGCCCATAGTTCTCAGATCCTCTGGTTGGTTTCAGGAATCTAAGTGTCTCTCTCTGTGTGTCTCTGTCTCTGTCTCTGTCTCTGTCTCTGTCTCTGTCTCTGTCTCTGTCTCTCTCTCTCTCTCTCTCTCTCTCTCTCTGTGTGTGTGTGTGTGTCTTGCTGTCACTCTCTCTTTTCTCCCTCCGCACTACACCATCTACCTTTCTTTTTTGTTTCCCTCTTGCTATCCTTTCACTCTCCCTCTCTGTCTCTGTCTCCATCTCAATTCTCAGTCACTGTCTCCTTCTCTTTATTGTCTACATAATTGTAAGAACCCATTTGCATGCACTAAGCAATTCCTTCTCCCAAGCTTGATCCACCAATTGGGCTGACCAAGGCTGAGACCCTAAATGGTTGTAGTTAATCCTTGAAAAGGCACTTTCTCCTTCACCAAATATTATCGAGGCCTTGGTCAGTGCAATCTTCTCACGTAGAAAGGAGGTTCTAGGAATTTTAAGTGCCCACCAGAGATGTGTCCAAAGTAGGGACCCATGAAGGATAATCCAGGAAACCATGTAGCCAAGGAGATGTCTGGATAGAGATGCCTGTCTTCCACATTTGCACAGATACATTGAAAGCACCTATTGTGTACAGCTGAACTAATAATTCAGACAGCAGCCAGAACTGCCAGTGTTGGGTGAGGGGACTGGGACTTTAGTGGTGACATTTTCTCTGGTCTTTTCTAGGTATGCATACTTCAGTCCTTATTCTAAAGAGGATGAACAAGTAAAGAACACCCTGTGTAGCTTTCTGGAAACATGAATGGACAAGAACCCTGAGGACTTTTGTGACCCATCAGACCTGTTACCTCCATAATACCTAAAGTCCTACTTGAGTGTGTACATGCCGAACTCTTATCTTATTGTCCCCTGTCAAGAGGCTCCTGACACAGTTGCAGCAAGAACATGCCAAGGATTCACAGGGCAAGAATGACAGATTCATATCTGGGGAGACACATATCCTCAGAACCACAGATTGAATGGGTATAAATCAGCAAAGAAAAGAATCACTCTGGAGCCAGAACCAACTTGTGCCCCAGAGCTGGAGGGCACATAAACCTCCAGAAGGTTCTGGGGTTTATGAGTTGTTGCAGCCATATGTGGCAGCAGCAGTTCAGCCAGCACAGCTGATAGCAGCTGTGGAAACTGTGTCTCCCTGTGTCTGTAGATACAATGTATCTTTCAGTCATCTGCTTGCTACAGTGGACCTTCCTATTTAGAGAATGGCCCTGTCAGCTCTCCTCATCAAATTGAGTCTGTCCTGTATCTGAGCTGCTTCTCCTGTCCCTTATGATCAGCTGCTTATTTCAATCCAGCAGCAGTTCCAACCCCATAGCCAGCCTACCCCTCCCCTGACAAACAGCCATTTTAGGCATTCTGATGTTTTCAATGTTGTGTTTTAATTTTAAGTATTGGTCTTAATAAATTGTTAGTATTTGGTTTATATTGAGTAAAATGTTTAATACTGAGAGAAAATGTGTACAATTTATGAGTATTCTATTTGATAAATTATTTTAAGTTTGTTCAAACTTTTTTAAGGAACAAAAACAACTTAAAAATAAAAACATAAACATTTAAAAGAATTAGGTGACGTGCTTAAATTATAAAAGGTAAATGTCTTAAATTGTCTCTTTTCTAAAGAAGGTATACACATCACTACTAAATCACATGTAATAATATTCAATATTAACTTTCAGTAAACTTCAAACTAAACCTGAGGAGTGGTACCACTTTTGTCCAGTGGTAACAATTCAATTCACACAGAAGTAGCTACATTTTAACCCAGATATTCCAAGGGTTAGGAAGGATGGGGAATTATAGAATCATGGCACATTTCTAGGGCACATGTAGAATGCATTACCTACTTTTAGAAATATTTTGCAAGTTCTTCAAAAATATAAAGACAACTAATTCATTTTGTTACTCACATGATGTGTAAATACCTCAAAGAATTAAAATCAGAAATCCAAAATTGCACCAATGATCTGCTGCAGATGAACAGATTAATTTTAGTATGTGCTCATACATGCTACAGGATAGGCAATGTTCAAAGTAATTGTGCTAAGCCAAGAAGTCAAATACAACTACAGAATTAAGCAAGAATTTCAGTAATGAATAATTCTATGCCAGCAGATTGATGAATGTTTGTAAGGCCAAAATGTTTTTCGATGGACAGGAAGGTGCTCATCAAATGAAGAATATATTTTGTGAATGTACACAATGCATTTTGTTTATATGTATGCCTCATCACCTCCCATCTACTCATCCCATGACTTGACAAACAGACTCCCTTCTGGTATTAAATAATTAATTAAATTATTTTAATTATTTCTTGATTTATGATAATTGATGATTTAATATTCCAATGTTATTTACTCTACACATACAAATAATCTGGATCATGTAGCAATAGGTATGTAGTCTTTGACTTAGTGCACAAATACAGTCATTCTTCCACCGGTCATTTCCTCAAACCAAAAAGATGCTCCCTCCCCAGAAGACAGCAACTGCAATCAGCAATTAAGCAGGGGTGAGGATGTCACAAACACCTTCTCCATGGTAAGCATAGGCATAAAATCCTTTAAAACCCATAACATGAAATCCATTTTATATAAACATAGGACATGCAGAGTTAAACGAGAAAAAAACCAACATATAATTAATAATGACATATAAAAATTAAATTACAAAAAGTCCTGATAGGACATAATAAAACCAGGAACCTCCCTCATAGTTGTAAATGAGTTCGTATTCTGTTGGTCACTTGGTGGTGAACATGAAGACTGCACTTAATGGGAGTTTATTTTCCTAGATACACTCATAAAAAACTAAACATTAAATTGGAAGGTGTTATCAAGTGGTGATAATCCTGGGTAAAGGATGGGTACATGAGGCCACTGCTCAAATTTATGACTGAGTGTTCCAAGGAATCTCACTCTACATAAGGTCTGCTTTTGGGCCTGAGTATGCCTTGTGATCTGCTTCAGAAGGAAGCTTCTCGGATGTTGCTTGAGCAAGGCACTGGTCTATGAGTATAAGAGATCGTTAGAAATCACTCTTTTATTCTTTCTTTTGTAGAGCAATCCTACTTAGATTTCCCCAGGTCACTGAACTATCTAGTCTCAGGATCATGGTCAGCCAAGCAGTGTCAGGTATGTTATCCATGTCAGGGAGTGAATCTTAAGTCAAGTCAGATATCTGTTGGTTACTCCCACAATATTTGTGTCACAGTAGAACATGCATATCTTACAGACCTGACACAATTGTAAGTCAAAAGGTTTTGTATTATGGGTAGGGTTTATATTTCTCTTAGAAACATGCAGAATTTTCTAGGGCAGACTAGATGCCTGGAACCCAAGGAATCCCCAGCTTTGGGTTTCTCACATCTCAGACTTCACTTTCCACTCCTGGAGCATCCATTTTCTCAGTGTAAGCTAATGTGACAAGCGCAGGCAACCCTCCACATTTTGCCTCTACAGTGGACATGCCCAAAGGCTGGGGGCACATGGATCAACAGATCTAAAGAGAATTCACAACAGAATACACTCACTTAAAGAAATACACTAAGAGAAATGTTTAACATCCTTAGTTATCAAGGAAATTCAAATAAAATGACTTCAAGATCCCATGTGTCCTGCCGGAATGGTTAAAACCAAAAAAGAAGTGATACCTTATGCTAAGAAAAATGTAGAGCAAGGGGAACGCTTTGCCATTGTTGGTGGAAGGGCAAACTTTTACAACAATTTTGGAAGTCAACACATTGGATTTTCAGAAAAAATTACATACTAGGAGTTCACTTGCTAGACTATCGTCACACAATCTTTATTGGTAGTGGCTAGAAACAAATTAAAATCCTTCAACTGAAGAATGGATAAAGAAAATATTTAACATTTATGCACTGGAGTATTCTACAACTCTTAAAATCAACATCTTGTTCTATTCTGGCAAATGAATGGATAAAGAAAGCAAATATAATATAAATTCACTTATATGTTGAAATTATTTTTGAAGGAAAGAACAAGTATGCTACAATCCACAGACCCAGAAATGCTAAGTAATAAGAAGGCTCAAGATACAGATGCGTGCATCTCACTGTGAGGAGGAAGCAGAATAGACATCTACATTGGGTGTATTGCAGAGGGGTATAGTAATGGGAGGAGTCTAAGTGAAGGGTAAGGATGGGAAAAGGAGGAATCAATTGGGGAGGACAATGGGAGAAAGTCTTTGGAGTGTAAATTAGAATTGGGGATATCTCTGGGAAAAGCTGGAAACCTAGTGCAGTGCAAGATTCTAGGGATCTATGAAGGGTGATACCAAATTATATTCATAGTGGTTGGGGATATTGAGTCTTCTCTTGTAACCAGAAAGATTTCCAGTGGACAGATTAGGATATCAGCCCAGCCACAAAATACTACACGTTCTTTTGTTACAGCCTACCAGATGTGCTGTAGTAAATGTGGCAAAGAAATTGTGAAAATGTCTAACCAATGCCTGACACATTTGAGACCCATGCCATGAGTGTGTGTCCACCCCTCGCAATGCCTGGACTGTGAAGAACAAGAATCTGGACCTCCCAGATGTACACACAGAGACAGGATAGAAAAGAGGGAATTGAAAAAATACCAATGAAATGATTTCTACAATATTCTGATATACTCAGAGATTGGTCCTACCCAAATTGTCCTCAGAAAACTTTCGCTTAAAAATGATGGTAACAAATGCAAAGAAACAAAAACAGACATTAGATAGTGCTTGGAACACATTGTGGAAAAGTTGGAGGAAAAGTTCTTTACCAATCTTACATCTGAAAGGGATAATAACTAATATATACAAAGAACTCAAGGATTAGATTCCAGCAAATCAAATAATCCTATTAAAAATGGGGTACAGAGATAAACAAAGAGTTAACAACCAAGGATTCCCAAATGGCTTAAAAAGCACCTAAGAAAATGTGTAACCATCTAAAGAACAGAAGGTGGTGACCCCTCTGGTTGAATTAGGGAAAAATTGGAGGAAGCTAAGGAGGAAGTCAACCCTGTAGGAGAACCAGCAGTCTCAATTAACCTGGACCCTGAGATCTCTTAGAGAGTGGATCACCAATCAGGCAGCATACACCAGCTGAGATGAGGCCCCCAACACTTGTATAGCAGAGGACTCCTGGGTCTGGGTTTATTTATAGAAGATACAGTTAACCCTCAGTAGACTGGAGGCCTCATGAAGTTTAGGGGTCCTGTGGGCTGGGTAGGGTTGGCACATCCATGTGGAGTCAGTTGGGAGGCAAACCAGGGTAGCAGGGTGCACATATGAGTTATGGAACGCTCAGGTTTGGACCTAAGCAGAATGAAGTATGGAGATGATAAATGAGTGCATGAATGAATGAAATAATTAATTAATTAAAAAATGAGAAATGTACAACATCATTAGTCATCACAGAATGGGAAAAGAAAACTACCCTGGGATATCAACTTACTTCTCACTGACAGAATGCTAAGATCAAAAACTCAGGTGATAGCAGATGCTGGCAAGGTTGTGGAGTAAGAGGAATACTCCTCCACTGTTGGTGAAATAGAAAGCAGGTACAACCATTCTGGAAATTACTCTGGAACTATCTAAAAGATTGGACATAGTAGTAATTGAGGACACAGGCTTACCACTCCTGGGTACCCAAAAGTTTCTCCAACATGTAACAGGACACATGCTGCACTATGTTCATATCAGCCTTATTTATAATAGCCAGAACCAGATGTCCTTCACCAGAGGAATGGATACAGAAAATGTGATATGTTTACACACAGGAGAACTTTTGAACTATTAAAAGCAAATGACTACATGAATTCTTAGGCAAATGGATGGAACTAGAAAATACCAACCTGACAGAGGTAACCCAGTCACAAAAGAACACACATGGCATTTACTTGTTGAAAATATTATTTTAGTCCCAATGCTTGAAATACCTATGAAAAAATTCATATAATGTGAAGCTCAAGAAGAAGGAAGACAAAAATGTGAAAGCTTGATTTCTTTTCAGAAGGGAGAACAAAATACTCAGGTGAGGAAATACAGAGACAAAGACTGGAGTTTGGATTTAAGAGAAGGACATCCTCCAGTGACTGCCCCACCTGGGGATCCATCCCATATGCATCCACCATACCCAATCACTATTGCTGATGCCAAGAAGTGCTTGCTGACAGGAGCCAGATATGTGTGACACCTGAGAGACTCTGCTAGAGCCCTACAGCTATGAATGTAACCTTTGTAATGAATAGGGGATGCAAATAGAGAAGTTAGATAAAAAGACTGAAGGAACAGAAATGGTTTGCAAACCCATAAGAAGAACAACAATATCAACCAAAGAGATCCCACCAGAGCTCCCAGGGACCACAACAACAATCAATGACTACACATGGAAGGACCCAGGAATCCTGCCACAGAGGTAGCAGAGGCTGCCATTGTTCAAGCTCAATAGGAGGAAAAGCCTTTGGTTCTGTGAAGACTCGACACCCCAATGTAAGATATTGCCAGGGTGTTGTGGGTTGACTGGGTGGGTGCAAGTGGGAGCATCCTCATAGAAGCTGGGGGATGGGGAGGAGATATTTAGGAGAAAATCGATAATTTATGAAATCTAAAAATGAAATATGCCAGAAAAATTTTAAATAACAGAAAAAAAAAAGTAGCACAAAAGCATGTGTTCATCCGGACTTGAACTAGTTTAGGCTTAAGAGCAGCAGGAAGATGGGGATATTGAGCAATTAAGAATGGTGAAAAGATTTAGCAATCCTTTGTGCTAATCTACCAAGTTTTATGCAGGTCAAGAAAAATGAAGAAGAAGCCAGGCATCTTGGACTCCACAATTTGTGCTGCTCCACACTATGGCTCCTCTACTGTACTCTCTGCCTTACAGTCAATGTTTTCAACTCACAATCTCGCTGTGTCGGTGGTAGTATTTAGTCTTCCACTGCTTTCCAATCACAATTATATGTACAAATTTTAGTGCAGTGAGGCCTTTACATGATTCACACCTATGCTGCAGTAAGGAAGCTATGGGAGTTTTGTGGCTTATTCTTGGTTACATGAACAGCATCCTATTTGCTTGGAACATAATTGTCCTGTCTCAGAATCCTTCACTAGGCTTTTGATGTCTACCAACAAATACACACACACACACACACACACACACACACACACACACAGCCCAAAACACATACAAAACAGACACATGCAAACAACCACAAATAAGCATGCATGTTACCATGCATGCATACAAGCACTCCCAAGTAGTCTCATGCATTCCAAGGCAAAAATGCACATAATGTATGTAAGAATGTTCTCATGTACATGCCCTCCTCACATGTACATGAGAAACTAGCATGCACAGGCATGTGCACTTGCAGGAGAACCTGACAACTTTTGGGTACTGGAACCAAAGAAACTAAGAAAACATCCCAAGGAAGAGCAAAGGATCAATGAACACATTTCTACTGCATTTGGCAGGGAAAGAAGTTAATAATTTAATATTACACTGCCCACCATTGTGGAGTAGCAGGGAAGTCTGAACTCATGCACATGATGTGGATTCCTCTGCTCACTGGCTTGCTAAATCATGACACAGACACTTTGTTTGAAGGAGGGAGTTGACCATGGAATGAAGATTGAATGACTTTGGAGCAAAACCACTGGTAAGAGTAGGAAAAATATAGAGGAAGATATGGGATAAAAGGGAGTGAGAGAGATGAGGAAGCAGAGAAGTGATGGCTGCCACATACCATAGGGTGGGGACAGAGAAAGGGTGGTGATGGTTGCTCAAGTTTCATTCAGTTGCTGTGATAAGGACCAGGACTAAATGCTACTAAGGAAAGAGAAAGTTTTCTTGCAGGTGGCAGGTCACTGTCCAACACTGGAGAGAATCAGATCAAGGACTCAGCAGGAATTGAAATAAGAAGCAATGGAGGATGAATCCGCTCTGAAAGAGTGCTAGGGGGCCAGCTTCCATCCTGTAAACCGTTGGATGTTCCTAGATCAGCTGTTCACAAAGGGCTGAAAAGCTATTGGCTTAAGCCATAAAATGACCTTGGTGGTGGAAACTGACTCTGGGAAAGATAATTCCTATGCAGGCACACAGACATTGTTCAGCTGCTGGCTGTCATAGGCGTGCATGTGATCTCATTCCACACAGAACACATACAAAACCATGTAATTGCAAAGAAACATGCCTAGTGTATGTTTATGGTAGATTGGGAAAATGAGTGCTGAATTTATGAGTCTGCCGATTCAGTTCAACAGTAGAGACTCAGCTTGCAAAACGGAGGTGCTGCCTATTTTGAGATATCTCTGGGAACAGTGGAATGGGAAAAAGATGTGTACCTGTGTGAATTTGGTCACGTAGGAAATGGGTGTGGACATGGGGGCCTTTAAGGCAAGTACTGTTGAAGAAGTGTCAGTTATGGAACCTCCCTTTTCAAAATGACCTAAGAACACAGAACCTTGGTAACCAAGCAACCCACTGGTTAGAGCAAGGCCTGCAGGCTCACTTGTTAGAGACTGTAGAGAGGGCAGGATGTTCTCTTGCTGTCTTCAGACTACTCGAGGTTCAGGCGTCAAGAAAGACAAGACCAGTCACCATGATGGTGTCTGGAGGCACAGGCTTCAGTCTTGCCTTAAAAACCTGTGGCCATTTTCCAAAAGGGGAAATAATTTGACCAAAGCCAGCCAAGGAATGGCCCACACAGACCTGGTAACCACTCTGTTTTCTCTTGGTGTTTGGCATAGAAATAATTCAGGGAAACTTGAAATGAGGAGAATCTATCAGATGTCTGCAAATTTGTGCCAGTTTGACCCCTCCACTTTGATCTCTCTTCAGGTAGAGAATGCTTCTGCTCAACATGACCAGATGGAGCTTAGGAGAGAGTCATGCACCAGGGCACAGACTGTGGTTGAGCAGATGAGCACACTGGTTCCTTCTCTACATGAAGGGGACCCCTTGGTTGTCATAGCTTTTCTGTCCACATATAGAAGTTTTGCGACACCCCTACAGGTATTGGACCTGCTGTTTGTGAGGTGAGCACTCAAGTCTAAGCCCATAGTTCTCAGAGCTTCCTGTTGGCTTCCTGAATTTCCCTCTATTCCTCAGTTTCATTCTGTGTGTGTGTGTGTGTGTGTGTGTGTGTGCTTCTCTCAGTGTGTCCTTTCCTTCTCTCCATCTCTCTCTTTTTCTTTACTTATCTCTCTGTCCCTCTCAATCCTTGTCTCTGTTTCCGTTTCCCTCTCTCTCTCTCTCTCTCTCTCTCTCTCTCTCTCTGTTGCGAATGTGTGTGTGTGTGTGTGTGTGTGTGTGTGTGTGTGTGTGTGTGTGTGTAAACTTACTGATGATACTTCTTAGAGCTACCTGTTGGTCCATGAATTTCACTCCCATCCTTAGTGTCTCTCTGTATGTCTATTTCTGTCTCATTCTCTTTCTCTGTCTCTATATTGGTATCTTTTTGTTTCTCTCTCGCAGTTTTTCTCTCTTGTCTCCTACTCTCTTTCTCTCTATCTGTCTCTCTGTCTCTCAGTCTCTCTGTCTCTTTCTCTCTATCTCTCTTTATCTCTCTCTCTGTGTCTGTGTGTGTATGTTTTTGTGTGTATGTGTGTGTTTGTGTGTGTTCGTGTGTGTGTGTGTGTGTTCGTGTGTGTGTGTGTGTGTTTTTGTGTCTTGCTGATACTTCTCAGAGCTAACTGTTTATGCAAGAATTTCCCACCCTCCCTCAGTGTCTCCTGTGTCTCTTTTTCTCTCTCTCTATCTCTACCAATATCTCTATCTATGTCTCTCTCTTTCTCTGTCTCTGTTTCTGTCTCTCTTTGTTTCCATCTCAACGTTTTGCTCTCTTTCTCTCTTACTCTCTGTCTATCTGTCTCTCTCTCTCTCTCTCTCTCTCTCTCTCTGTGTGTGTGTGTGTGTTTGTGTGTATGTGTGTGTAAGAGTTTGTACGCGTGTCTTGCTCTACTTCTCCCTTTGTCTTTTTCTCTCTGTCCTTCTCATCTCCCCATCTTTTCTGTCACCCTCTCCCTTTCCTTTCGCTCTCCCTGTTCATCTCTGTCTCTATCTCAGTCTGTGTCTCTACCTCAGTCTCCGTCTCCATCTCCGTCTCTGTCTCTGTCTCCGTCTGTTCACTGTCTACAGAATTCTCAGAACCCATTATCATGCATTAAGCAATTCCTTCTCCCAAGCTTGATCCAAGCAGTTGTCCTGTCCAGATCTGGGAAACTACGGTGGATGTAACTAGCCCCTCTACTTTCAAAAACTATTTTATCTTACAACCAATATTTCTAAAGCTTTTCTGAAAAAATTCTATCACAAATAAAGGAGGTTCTAGAAATTTTGGAGTACCCAGGAGAGATGTGTACAAAGTAGAGACTCATGAAGGATAATCCAGGAAACCATGTGACCAAGGAGATGTCTTGATAGAGATGCCTGTGTTCAACATTTGCACAGATGCATTGAAAGCACCTACTGTGTACAGGTGAAGTACTAATTCTGAGAGCAGACAGGACTGCAAGTATTAGGTGAGGGGCATGGGACTTTAGAGCTGACATTCTCTCTGGTGTTCTCTAGGTACCTATACTTCAGCCCTCATTCTAAAGAGGATGAACAAGTAAAGAGCACCCTCTGTACCTTCCTGGAAACATGGATGGACAAGAATCCTGAGGACTTTTGTGACCCATCAGACCTGTTGCCTCTGAAATACCTGAAGGGCTACTTGAGTATGTACATGCCCCACTGTGATCTTAGTGTCCGTGTCAAGAAGCTCCTGACACAGTTGGAGGAAGAACAAGCCAAGGATTCCCAGGTCAAAGATGAGGAAGACTCAGATCTGGGGAGACACACATCCTCAGTACCACAGATTGAATGGGTTTAAACCAACAGGGAAAAGAGACATTCTGGAGCCTGAACCAACTTATGCACCAGAGGTGGAGGGCAGAAAACCCTCTAGAAGTTTCTGTGACACATGAGACTTTGCAGCCAGATGTGTCAGCAGCTGCTCAGACAGCACACATGATAGCAGCTATGGAACCTGTGCTCAGTATGTCTGTAGATACAATGTATCTTTCAGTCATCTCCTGCTTGCTACAGTGGGCCTACCTATTTAGAGAATGGCCCTGTCACCTGTGATCTTCAATTGGAGTCTGTCCTACAGCTGAGCTACTGCTTCTGCCCCTCATGATCAGCTGCTGATTTCAATCCAGCAGCAGTTCCAACCCAACAGCCAGACTACACCTCCACTGAGAAATATCTTTTTAATCCTTCTGATGTTACAATGTTGTGTTTATTTTAAGTATTATTTTTAATAAATTGTTAGTATTTGGTTTCCATTGTCTAAAATGCTATCTAATAATGAGAGAAAATATATGCCATTTATGAATATTCTATTTGATATAATATTTTAAGTACATTCAAAATTGTTTAAGGAATGAAAATAATTTGAAAGAGAAAAACATAAGTGTTTAAAACAATTAAGTGACATGCTTAAAGTATAGACGTAAATGTATGAAATAGACATTTTCTCAAGAGGTATACACACCACTGCTAAATCACATGTAATGATGTTCAACATTGGCTTTCAGTAAACTTCATGTAATCTTGTGGGGTGGTACCACTTTCCTCCAGTGGAAACAATACAAGTCACATAGAAATAGTTTCATTTTAGGCCCAGATATTCCAAAGTTGCATGAGGATGGGAATCACAGAACCGAGGCTCATTTCTAGCGCACATGTAGAAAGCCTTAACTACGTTCAGGGATGCTTTACCAGGTCTTCCAAGTTACACAGGCAACAAAATAGACTTTGTTCCTCCCATGATGCGAAAACACACCAAAGAATTAAAATCAGAAAGCCAAACTGGACAAATGACCTAGTGCAGAGGAAGGGATTAATTGTACTTTGTGCCATGGTACAGCATAGGCAAGGACAAAGTTACTGTGCTAAGCAAAGCAGCCAAAGACAAGTCTAGAATTAGGTAAGAATTTTGCTAATGAATAGATCTATGCAATCAGAGGGATGAAAGTTGACTTCCCATGATATCTTGGTATGAGAAATCAATTTGAATGGGTAAGAAGTTGCTCTTCAAATGTAGAAATCATTTTCTAAAAGGGCACAATGCATTTTGATTGTATGTATTCCTCACCACCTCTCATCTTCTTTTCTCACAACTTTTCCACCAGATTCCATTCTGTTATTAATTAATTAAATAAACTTTCATTTATTTATTTATTTATTTATTTATTATAATTGATTATTTAATATTCCAATTTAATTCACTCTCTGCATCCAAATAATGTGGATCATGTAAGAATAGTTATGTGGTCACTGCCTTATTGCAGAAATACAAATTTCCTCAAACCAAAATCATCCTCCTCCCCCAAAGAGAGCAACTGCAGTCAGCAACTCAGCAAGGGTGAGGATGTCAGAAACCCCTTCTCCATGGCAAAGCAGAGGCATAAAATCCCTCACGACCAATAACACAGAAGCCATATATATACGTGTATATATGCCAAAGTACATTCAGAGTAAATGACAAAAAAATCAATATAAATTAGTAAAGAAATGTAAAAAGTAATGTTTAAAAAGTCCTAGTAGCATATTATGAAACCAGGATCCTCCTCCATAGATTTAAATGGATTCATTTTCTGTGGGCCATTTGCTGATGACCATGAGGACTGCACCTAAGAAAAGTTGTTTCCTTGGAGACTCCCTTAGAAAAAAATTATTTTCAATTGCAAGGTGTTATCAAGTGGAGATAATCCTGGGCTCAGGATGGTTGCATGAGGCCACTTCTCCTATTTATGACTGAGTGTTCCAAGGTGTCTCACTCTACATAATGTCTGCGTACGGACCTCAGTACGTCTTGTGATCTCATTCAGAAGGACGCCGCTCTGATGCTGATTGAGCAAGGCACTGTTCTATGAGTATAACAATCATTGGAAATCAATTTTTTACTGTTTATTTTGCAGAGAATCCTATTGACATTATCCCCAGGTCACTCACCTATCCTGTCTCAGCTTCTTGCTCAGCCAAGCAGTGTCAGGTGTGGTGTCCATGTCAGTAAGTGAATCCTAAGTCAAGGCAGGTATCTGTTGGTTACTCCCACAATATTTGTGTCATATTAGTACATGCATGTCTAGCAACCTGACACCATTATAAGTCAAAGGTTTTGTACTAAGTTTAGAGTTTATGTTTTTATTCTAAAAAAATTACAGACATTTCTAGGAAGGAGTAGATGCTTGAAAGCCAAGGAATCCCAGCTTTGGATTTCTCACATCTCACATAGCACTTTCCACTCCTGGAGCACCCGCTGTCTCAATGTAAGCTACTGTGATGAGCACAGTGAAACACTCCATGTGTTGCCTCTCCAGTGGACATGGCCAAAGGCTGGGAGCACATGGATCGACAATACAGAACTAAACAGAATCCTCAACAAAATACTCTCACTTAAAGAAATGTAAAATGAGAAATGATCAACAACCTTAGTCATCAAGGAAAAGCAAAGAAAGTGATTTTGAGATTTTATCTTAGGTCAGAATGGCTAAAGCGCAAAAGGAAGTAAAAGTTTAGGCTAACATGGGGGGGGACACCTTTCCAATGTTGCAGGAAGTACGAAATTGTATAATAATTTGTACACTTTGTGTTTTGAGAAAAAATGCATAAGACAAGTCCACTTGCTTATCTATTTTCATACAATCTTTATTGGTAATGGCTAGGATCAACCTAAAATCCTTCAACTAAAGAATGAATAAAACATATTTTACATTTAGACAATGGAGTACCCTACAGCTGTTAAAATCATCACCTTGTTCCATCCAGGCAAATGAATATTACAAGAAAACAAATATAAACTGACTTATATGTGTAAATTCTGTTTAAAATAAACAACAGGTATGCTACCATGCACAAACCCAGAGAACTTAAGTAATAGGAGGAACCAAGATCTAGATGCATGCATCTCACTGTGAAGAAGATCACAATAGATATCTGTCTTATATATATTGGTATGGGGTGCAGTTAAGGGAGGGCTCTACAGGAAGTTGAGGAACGGAAAAGAGATAGAAGCAATTGGGACGGCAATGGGAAGTAGTGTTGGAATAATGAAGAAGAATTGTGTGTTATTTTCTCTGGGACAAGCTGGAAGCCTAGAGCAACGGTAAATTCCAGGAATCGATGACAGGGTAATCCCAGATTAGATTTCAAGTAATTGGGGATATTGAGCCTTCTCTTGGAACCAGAAAGTCTTCCAGTGGACAGATTAGCATATCAGCCCCATCGCAAAACATTTCACCTACATTTTGTACAGCCTGCAAGATGTGCTATAGTAAAGGTGGCACAGAAATTGTGAAAATGTCAAATACATGCCTTCCCACATCTGAGACTTATTCCATGAGAGCCTGTCCACCCCTAGCAATTCGTGGAGTACCAAGAACCACAGGCTGCATTACCCACAGCCACAGATACAGATAGAGAAAAGATACAAAAAATGAATTGAAAACATGCCAGTGAAATGGTTTATAATAAAATTCTGATATTCTCAGAGATAGGTCTTACACTCTATTGTCATCAGAAAAGCTTCACTTAGTAAATGATGAAAACCAATGCAAAGACATTAGGTAGAGCTTGGAAAAGGGTATCGAAAAGTTGCGAGAATTTTTGTAGGAGCTGGGGTTAAAGGAAAACAAAAGAAAAAATGCAGCCAAATTGAGCCCATACAGTATTGGGAATGAATGGTCCACCAGAGAGCCTACATGGGGAGAAAACTATAAGCCTACATTTGACTGCCCTAGGCCCTCAGCGTCTTGCAACTCTAGTGTAGGTTCATCTTCATGTGAAGTCTTAACAGTGGTAGCAGGGTCTGTCTCTGACCTTCTTGCCTGTGCATGGGAGCCTCTCCCCTCACTGGGTTGCATGCACTAGCCTTAAAAGAAGAGGAGGTGCCCTGGATTAATGAAAATGGAGGTCCATGGTTGCTTAATATCCATGGGAGGCCTGCCCTATTCTGAAAAGAGGTACTGCTAGAAATGATGCAGATAGTGCTAGTGGAGAGAGAAAGAGAGTGAGAGAAGTCAGAGAGGGCAAGATGCATATTAGAGGGAAGCAGGGTGGGAGAGAGGGAAGAAGTTAGGGAGGGACAGAATGAGGGAATATGGGACTAACAGAGAGAGAGAGAGAGAGAGAGAGAGAGAGAGAGAGGCAGATAGATAGACAGACAGACAGAAATATAAAGAGACAGAGAAAGGTGTAGAGAGACACAAAGAGAGACACAAAACACACAGATTCACACGGAAACAGAGAGGGAGAACAGAATAAACATTCAACAACAGAAAGTAAAGGGTTGTGTCTATGAATGTTACTTTAAGGGTCTTTAAGATTTTTCCCTCCCCTCCTTAGGGTTGGTCTGTTTCAAAACAGACTATATCGGTGACTGGGCTTTTGCTTTTGCATAAATTTTCCTGATCCAACAGACTTCAAGGCCCAAACTTAAACATATCAAAAGCAACTGAGAAAATGTGTGCTCACTAAAGAACAGAAGGTGGTGACCCCTCTGACTGAATCATGGAAATGTTGGAGGAAGCTAAGGAGAAAGTGAAACCTGTAGTAGGACCAGCGGTCTCAATTAACCTGAACCCCTGAGATTTCTTACACTGTGGATCATCAACCAGGCAACAAAAACCAGCTGAGGAGAGGCCTCCAACACTTGTAAAGCAGAGGACTCGCCAGTCTGTGCTCATTTATATAAAACACAGCTAACCTTCAGAAAATTGGATACCCCAGGAAATTTAGGGGTCCTGTGGGCTGGGTAGGATGCGCACATCTTTGGGGAGTCAGTTGGAATTGTACTAGGGGAACCAGATGGACAGATGGCATGTGGTACCCTCAGGGGTTGGACCTAAGCAGAGTAAAATACGGAATGTATAAATTAATAAATGAGTGCACAAATGCATGAATGAATAAATGAATGAATGAATGAAATAATTATTTAAGTAAAAAAGAGAACTATACAACATCCTTAGTCATCATGGAACTGGAACAGAAAACTACCCTGAGATACCAGCTTAACATCACTGTCAGAATGGCTAAGATCAAAAACTCAGGTGATAGCAGATGCTGGCAAGAATATGGAAAAAGAGGAATACTCCTCCACTGTTGGTGAAACCAAAAGCTGGTACAAACACTCTGGAAATTACTCTGGTACTTTCTAAAATATTGGAAATAGGATCCAGGCTTATCATTCCTGTGCATACACCCAAAAAATTCACCAACATATAACAAGACACATGCTGCACTATGTTCACATCAGCCTTATTTATAATAACCAGAACCTGGAAAGAACCAGATGTCCATAAACAGAGGAATGGATACAGAAAATGTGACATGTTTACACAGGAGTTATTCTGAACTATTAAAAACAAATGACAACTTGAATTCTTAGGCAAAAGGATAGAACTAGAAAATACCAGCCACACTATGGTAACCCAGTCACAAAAAAAATCATACATGGTATCCACTCTTTGAAAATAGTATTTTATCTCTCCTGAGAGACACAGCCAGAATACAGCAAATACAGAGGCGTATGCCAGCAGCAAACCACTGAACTGAGAACGGGACCCCCGTTGAAGGAATCAGAGAAAGAACTGGAAGAGCTTGAAGGGGCTTGAGACCCCATATGTACAACAATGCAAAGCAACCAGAGCTTCCAGGGACTAAGCCACTACCTAAAGACTATACATGGACTGGACCCTGGATTCTGACCTCGAGGTAGCAATGAATATCCTAGTAAGAGCACCAGTGGAAGGGGAAGCCCTGGGTCCCTAAGACTGAACCCCAGTGAACTAGACTGTCGGGGGGGGCGGCAATGGGGGAGGGTGGGGAGGAAGACCCATAAGGAAGGGGGAGGAAGGGATGTTTGCCCGAAACCGGAAAGGGAATAACACCAAAATGTACATAAGAAATACTCAAGTTAATAAAAAAAAAAAAAAAAAAAAGAAAATAGTATTTTAACTGCAAAACTTGGAATACCTGCAAAAAAAATTCAAATCTCATATGAAGCTCAAGATGAAGGAAGACCATCATGTGAATGCTTCATTCTTTTAAGAAGGCAGAAAATACTCAGGATAGGAAATATAGAAACAAAGAGTGGAGCTTGGTCTGAAGAGAAGGAAATCATCCAGTGACTGCCCCACCTGGGCATCTATCCCATTTGCATCCACCAAACCCAATCACTATTTCTGACTCCAAGAAGTGCTTGATGACAATAGCCAGATATGGGTGATGCCAGGAGAGGCTCTGCTGGAGTCCTATTGATATAAATGTAACCTTTGTACTGAATAAGGAGACACAAAGAGAGAAACTAGAGGAAAGCCTGAAGATGCGGAATGGGTTTGAAACCCTATAAGAAGAACAACAATATTGACCAAAGATATCCCACAAGAGCTCTTGAGGACCATACCAACAATCAGTCAGTACACATGGAAGGACTCAGGAATTCTGCCACACTGGTAGCAGAGGATGGCATTGTCCAACCTCAATAAGAGGACATGACCTTGGTCTTGTGAAGACTCCTTTCCCCAATGTAGGATAATGCCACGGTGTTTTGGGTGGAGTAGGTGGGTGGGAGTGGAAGCCTCCTCATAGAAACTGGGGCATAGGGAAGGGATATGTGGGTGGGGGCAAGGCCACTTCCCCAGTTTAGAACTGAGTGTTCCAAGGTGTCTCACTCTACATAATGTCTGCTTATGGGCCACAATATGTCTTGTGATCTGATTCAGAAGGACCCTGCTCTGATATGATTGAGCAAGGCACTGTTCTATGAGTATATCCATCATTAGAAATCAATGTTTTACTGTTCATTTTGTAGAAAATCCTATTTACATTAGCCCCAGGTCACTCACCTATCCAGTCTCAGGTTCTTGGTCAGCCAAGCAGTGTCAGGTGTGGTGTCCATGTCACTGAGTGAATCCTAAGTCAAGGCAGATTATCTGTTGGTTACTCCCATAATATTCGTGTCACATTTGTGCATGCATGTCTAGGGACCTGACTTCATTATAAGTCAAGGTTTTGTACCAGTGTTAGAGTTTATGGTTTGTTTGGTTTTTTTTTTTTTTTTGTGTGTGTGTTTTTTTAAGAAAAAAATTACAGACATTTCTAGGAAAGAGTAAATGCTTTGGACTCCCAGCTTTGGATTTCTCACATCTCAGACAGCACTTTCCACTCCTGGAGCATCTGCTGTCTCAGTGTAAGCTACTGTGATGAGCACAGTCAAACACTCTATGTACTGCTTCTCCAGTGGACATGCCCGAAGGCTGGGGGCACATGGATCGACAATACAGAACTAAACAGAATCCTCAACAAAATACTCTCACTTAAAGAAATGTAAAATGAGAAATGATCAACAACCTTAGTCATCAAGGAAAAGCAAAGGAAATGATTTTGAGATTCCATCTTAGGTCAGAATGGCTAAAACGAAAAAGGAAAAGGTTATGCTAACATAGAGGGGAACACCTTTCCAATGTTGCTGGAAGTGCAAACTTGTACAATATTTTTGGAAGTCAACATTTTATGTTTTGAGAAAAAAATGCATAAGACAGGTTCATTTCCTAAACTATTTTCAAACAGTCTTTATTGGTAATGGCTAAAAACAACTTAGTGTCCTTCAACTAAAGAATGGATAAAAAACATTTTACATTTAGTCAATGGAATATTCTATAGCTTTTCAAATCCATATCTTGTTCCATCCTGGCAAAGGAATGAACAAGAATAAAAATATAAACCCACTTATATGAGGAAATTATGTTTAAAGTAAAATGCAGGTGTGCTACAATCCAACACCCCAGAGAAACTATGATAAGATGAATGCATCTCACTGTGAAGAAGCACAATAGATGTCTATCTTAGGTGTACTAGGGTGGGGTACAGTTAACAGAGAGGTCTAAAGATGTTTAGGGATGGAAAAACGTGGAAGCAATTGGGATGACAATGGGAAAGAGTATTGGGAAAATAAAGTAGATTTGGGTGTTGTTATCTCTGGGACAAGCTGGAAACCTAGTACAATGGAAACATCCAGGAATCAATGAGGGGTAATCCCAGATTAGATTCTGAGTAGTTGGGGATATTGATGAGCCTTCTCTTCTAACCAGATTCCAGTGGAGAGATTAGGATATCATCACACCCACAAAACATTTCACCTACATTTTCTACAGCCTACAACATGTGCTGAAGTAAAGGTGGCACAGAAATTGTGAAAAGTGTATAACCAATACCTGGACACATTTGAGACCTATGCCATGAGATTGTGTCCCGTGATTGGCAATTTTTACAGTACCAAAACCCATATACTGGACTGCCCAGAGGCACAGATGCACATTGAGACCAGATAGAAAAAAAGGAATTGAAAAAAGCCAATGAAAATATTTCTAATAATATTCTCATATACTCAGAGTTTGGTCCTACCCTCAATGTTCATCAGAAATCCTTAACTTACAAAATGATTAAAACCATTGCAGGGGTTGGGGATTTAGCTCAGTGGTAGAGCGCTTGCCTAGCAAGTTCAAGGCCCGGGTTCGGTCCCCAGCTCCGAAAAAAAAAAAGAAAAAAAAAAAACAATGCAAAGACCTTACAGCTGACATTAGGTAGAGCTTGGAAAAGTTTTTGAAAAGTTGCAAGAATTTTTGTAAGAACTAGAGTTAAAGGACAACAGAAGAAAAAGAACGCAGCCAAATTGAGCCCATACAGTACTGGGAATGAACGACCCACCAGAGAGTCTGCATGGGGAGGGACCTAGATGCCTATATTTGACTGCCCTAGGCCCTCAGCACCTTGCAACTCTAGTGTAGCTTCATCTTAATGTGAAGTCTTAACAGTGATAGCAGGGTCTGTCTCTGCCTCTGTTGCCTGTGCATGGGAGCCTCTCCCCGCACTAGGTTGCCTGCTCTAGCCTTAATAGAAGAAGAAATGACCTGAGTTACTGAAAACTTAGAAGCCATGGCTGCTAAATGCACATGGGTGGCATGCCCTATTCTGAAAATGAAGGAAGGGGGAACTGCTAGAAATGATGTGGACAGTGCTAGTGGAGAGAGAAAGGGATTGAGAGAAGTCAGAGCGGAAGGGATCGATAAATGAGGGAAGGAGGGAGGGAGAGAGGGAAGAACATATGGAGGGACAGAATTAGGGAGAGAGGGTGGAAGTGATAGAGAAAGAGACAGACAGAAAGACAGAGAGACAGAGTAAGATGTTCAGAGACACAAAGAGAGACACACAGCATCAGGTAGGTTCATATAGAAACAGAGAGGGAGAACAGAATAAATGTTCAACAACAAAAAGTAAAGGGTTGTCTCTATGAATGTTATTTTAAGAGTCTTTAAGATGTTTTCCTACCATACTAAGGGTTGGTCTGTTTCAAAACAGACTATATTGGTGACTGGCCTTTTGCTTCTACCTAAACTTCTGATCCATCAGAATTCAAGGCCCATACCTAAACAGAGTAAAAGCAATATACAGGAAACCAACAGCCCACATCAAACTAAATGGGGAGAAATTGCTTGAACACCACTGTAATCAGGGACGAGCAAGCCTGCTTACTCACTCCCTACTTATTCAATATGAGTATTGAAGTTCTACCCAGACCAATTAGGCAACAGAAGGAGGTCAAAGGATAAAAATTGGAAAGAAAGAAGTCAAAAGACAACTATTTGCATATGGTATGATAGTGTACTTTATGTGATGCCCTAATTGCACCAGAGTACTCCTACAGCTGATAAACCACTCCCTCAAATGACTTGAATATAAAATTAACTCAAATCAGTACACTTCACCTACTCAAGGATAAACAGGATGAGAAACAAATTAGGGACATGACACCCTTTGAAATAGCCACAAATACTAAAACTTACCTTGATGTGACTCTAACAATGCAAGTGAAAGTTTTGTATGACAAGAACTTTAAGTCTTAGAAGAAAGAAATCAATGATGATCTAATAGACGGAAAGGTCTCCCATGCTCACAGATTGGCAGGATTAATTTAGAAAAATGGCCATCTTGCCCAAAGCAAGATTCAATGCAATCCCCGATTAAAATTCCAACTCAATCTTCATAGAATTACAAAAAGACTTTTGCAAATTCCTTTGGGGGGAAAAACTTAAGCTATGGAAAACTCTTCTCAACAACAAAAACCTTCTGGGGAAATCTCCATCCCTGACCAACAGCTGTATTACAGAAATATCATAAGAAAACTGCAAGGTATTGGTACAGAGACAGGCAGGTAAATCAATGGAATGCAATTAAAGACACAGAAATGAACATGCATACCTCTGGTCACTTTCACAAAGGAACTAAAACTGTCCAATATAAAAAACACAATGTTTTCAACACTTGGTGCTAGTTCAACTGTAGGTCAGCATGGAGAAGAATGTAAATTGACCCATTCTTATCTCCTTGTACAGACCTCTAGTCCAGGGAATCAAAGAACTCCATATAAAACCAGATACAGGAAAAAAATAGAAAAGAATATTGTGGATAGCCTTAAACACATAGATAAAGGGGAAAGTTTCCTGAACACACCATTAGTGGTTCATGCTTTAAGATCAAGGATCAACCAATGGAACCTCATAAAATTGCCAACTCATGTAAGGGAAATGACATGATTCATGGGACAAAATGGCAACCAACAGATTAGGAAAAGTTCTTTACCAATCCTACATCTGATATTGTTAATATATACAAAGAACTCAAGAATTTAGACTCCAGTGAATCAAATAATCCTATTAAAAATGGAGCACAAAGGTAAAAAAAGAATTCTCAACAGAGGATTCCCAAGTGGCTGAGAAGCACCTAAGAAAATTTACACCCAAATAAAAAATGGAAGGTGGTGAACCCTCTGATTGATTTAGGGAAAAGTTGGAGGACACTCGGAAGAAGTCAACCCTTTAGCAGTGCAAGCAGTCTCAATTAGCCTGGACCCCTGAGATCTCTTAGACAGTGGATCACCAACCAGGCATCACACACCAGCTGAGAAGAGGCCTCCAACACTTGTATAGCAGAGGACTCCTGGGTCTCGGATCATTTACAGAAGATACAGCTAACCTTCGGGAGACTGGAGGCCATAGGAAACTTAGGTGTCCTGTGGGCTGGGTAGGTTGGGGACATCCTTGTGGAGTTAGTTGGGAGGCAAACCAGGGGAACTGGGTGGACCTGTGGCATTTGGAATCCTCAGGAGTTGGACCTAAGCAAAATAAAATATGTAGTGTATAAACGAATGAATGAATGAATGAATGAATGAAGTAGTTAATTAAAAAGGAGAACTATACAACATCCTTGATCATCACGAATGGGAAAAGAAAACTACACTAAGATACCAAAGCTTGGACTAAAGAGAAGGACATCCTCCAGTGACTGGCCCACATAGGGACCCATCCCATATGCATCCACCATATCCAATCACTATTCCTTATTCCAGGAAGAGCTTGCTGAGAGAAGCCACAAATGGTTGACTCTTGATAGGCTCTGCTGGAGCCCTACTGATATAAATATAAAATGTGTACTGAATAAGGGAACTAGAATAGAGAAGTTAGAGAAAAGATTGAAGGACAAGAAAGGGTTGGCAACCCCATAAGAAGAACAATAATATCAACCAAAAAGATCCCACCAGAGTTCACAGGGACAGAACCAACAATCCATCAGCACATTTGGAAGGACCCAGGAATCCTGCCACACAGGTAGCAGAGGATGGCTTTGCCAACCTCAATAAGAGGAAAAGACCTTGTTCTTGTAAAGACTGGATTCCCCAAAGTAGGATAATGCCAGTGGAGTGGGTGGGTGGGAAAGGGAGCATCCTCATAGAAACTGGGGCATAGGGAAGAGATATGGGGGAGGGGGCAAGGTGATAACTTTTGAAATCTAAAATCCTTAAATGTACAAGAAAAATAAAATTTAAATAAACATAAAAATAGCAAAAAAGCATGTGTTGATGAGGATTTGAACTAGTTCAGGCTTAAGAGCAGCAGGAAGATGGGGATGTTGAGCTGCTAAAAATGGAGAAAAGCTTTACCAATCCTTGTATTAATCTACCAAGTTATATTCACGTCAAGGCAATGAAGAGGAAGCTAGTCATCCTGGAGCTCCTTAATTGTGTGCTGCTCCAACTTTGTCTGCTCTACTGTACTCTTGGCCATACAATCAATGTTTTCAACACTTAATCTCGCTGCATCAGTGGTGATATTTAGTCTTCGACTGCTTTTCTATCACAATTCCATGTATAGATTTTAGTGCAGTGGTGCCTCTGCTTTATTCATGCCTGTGTGGCTGTAAGGAAGCTGTGTGAGTTTTGTGGCTTATCCTTGGTGACATGATCAGCCCAATAGATGTTTGGGACATGATCCTCCGGTTGCATAATCCTTTGCTATATAGGCTTTAAATCTCTACGAACACACTCAGACACACACACACACACACACACACACTCACACACACGCACACACACACACACACACACACACACACACACACACACACACACACACACACACACACACACACACACAACACACACAAACACACACAAACACACACACCACACCACACACACACACACACACACACACACACACACAAACAGACACATGCAAACACAACCACAAATCCACATGTATGATAGCCTGTAGGCATGTAAGCACTCCCACTTAGTTTCATGCCTTCTGTAGCAAAAATGCACATAATATATGTTAGAATGTTCTCACGTGCATGTGCACCTCAACAGTACTGTGAGGAACTAGGAATCAAATGCATGTGCACTTTCAGGAGACACTGAACAAATTTTGGGTACTAGAACCAAAGAAACTAAGAAAACATCCCAAGACAGAATAAAGGAGCAATGAGCACAACTCTACATCATTTGAAAAGGGAAATAAGTTAATAATTTAATATAACACTGCCCACCATTGTGGGGAAGCAGGGAGGTCTGAACTCATGCACATGATGTGGATTCCTCTGCTCACTGGCTTCCTAAATCATGACACAGTCACTCTGTATGAAGGAGGGAGTTGACCAGGGAATGAAGATTGAATGGATATGGAGCAAAACCACTGGTAAGAGTAGAAAAATCTAGAAGAAGAGACGGGATAGAAGGGAGTGAGGGAGATGAGGAAGTAGAGAAGTGATGGATGCCACACATCACAGGGTGGGGACAGAGAAAGGGTGGTGATGGTTGCTCAAGTGTCATTCAGTTGCTGTGATAAGGACCAGGACTTAATGCTACTGAAGAAAAAAAGTTTTCTTGCAGGTGACAGATCACTGTCCAACACTGGAGAGAATCAGATCAAGGACTCCAGCAGGAATTGAAAGAAGAAGCAATGGAGGATGAATCCGCTCTGAAAGAGTGCTAGGGGACCAGCTTCCATCTTGTAAGCCGTTGGATGTTCCTAAATCAGCTGTTCACAAAGGGCTGAAAAGCTACTGGCTTAAGCCATCAAATGAACTTGGTAGTGGAAACTCTTTCTGGGAAAGACAACTCCTATATTATTGGCACACTGATATTGTAGGGTCTGCTGGCTGTCAGAGGCATGTATGTGTTCTCATTTGACACAGAACTCATACAAGGTCATGTAAGTGCAAGGAAACATGCCTAGGGTATGTTTATGGTAGATTGGGAAAATTAGGGCAGAATTTATGAGTCTGCCGATTCAGTTCAACAGTAGAGACTCAACTTGCAAAACTGAGGTGCTGCCTATTTTGAGATATCTCTGGGAACAGTGGAGTGGGAAACAGATGTGTACCTGTGTGGATTTGTACACCTAGGAAATGGGTGTGGACATGGGGGCCTTTAAGGCAACAAGTACTGTTGAAGAAGTGACAAGTATGGAACCTCCCTTTTCAAAATGACCTAAGAACACAGAACCTTGGTAACCAGGCAACCCATTGGTTAGAGCAAGGTCTGCAGGCTCACTTGTTAGAGACAGTAGAGAGGGCAGGATGTTTTCTTGCTGTCTTCGGACTACTCGAGGCTCAGGCCTCAAGAAAGACAACAGGCAGGGCCATGATGGTGTCTGGAGGCACAGGCTTCAGTCTTACCTTCAATGCCTATGGCCATTTTCCCAAAGGGGAAATAATTTGACCAAAGACAGCCAAGGAATGGCCCACACAGACCTGATAACCACTCTGTTTTCTCTTGGTCGTCACAATAGAAATAATTCAGGGAAACTTGAAATGAGGAGAACCAATCAGATGTTTGCACATTTGTGCCAGTTTGACCCCTCCACTTTGATCTCTTTTCAGGAGGAGAAGGTTTCTGCTCAAAGGAACCTGATGGAGCCCAGGACTGAGTCATGCATCAGGGCACAGACTGTGGTTGAGCAGATGAGCACGCTGGTGCCTTCTCTGAAGGAAGGGGACCCATTGGTTGTCCTAGCTTTTCTGTCTACATATAAAAGTTGTGCGACACCCCTTCAGGTATTGGACCTGCTGTTTGTGAGGTGAGTGCCCATGTCTAAGCCCATAGTTCTCAGAGCTTCCTGTTGGTTTCAGGAATTTCCCTCCCTTCCTCAGTCACTTTCAGTCTCTCTCTCTCTCTCTCTCTCTCTCTCTCTCTCTCTCTCTCTCTCTCTCTCTTTCTCTCTGTCACACTCTCCCTCAGTTCCTCCCTCTCCTTTTTTGTTATCTGTCTCTCTGTCTTCCACGATCCCTGTTTCTTTTTCTGTCTCCCTTTGTTTCTCTCTCACTATCTCTCCCTCTCTTTCTCTCATTCTCTCTGTCATTCTTGGTGTGTTGTGTTTGTGAGTGTGTTTCTTGCTGATACATCTCAGAACTCCTGTTTTCCAGGAATTTCACTCATTTCCTCAGTGTCTCTCTGTGTCTCTTTCTTTTTGTCTCTCTCTCTCTGTATGTCTCTCACTGTATTTCTATCTCAGTCTCCTTCTGTCTCTTTTTCTGTTTCTGTCTCTGTTTTCTCTCTCACTAATTTGCTCTCTTTCTCTCCTGCTCTCAGTCTCTCCGTCTGTCTATCTGTCTCTCTGTCTCCCTCTGTCTCTCTCTCTCCTTCTGGGTGTGGGTATGTTTTTGTGCTTCTGTGTGTATGTCTGTGTGTTTGGTTATGTGAGTTTTTGTATGTCTTGCTCACATTCTCCCTTTGTCTTTTTCTTTCTCTGTCCTTTTCATCTCCCAAACTTTTCTTTAACCCTCTCCCTTTCCTTTCGCTCTCCCTGTCATCTCAAGCTCTATCTCAGTCTCTGTCCCTATCTCAGTTTCTGTCTCCATCTCAGTCTCTCTCTCTGTCTCCATATCTTTATTGTCTACATAGTTCTCAGACCCCATTAGCATGCATTAAGCAATTCCTTCTCCCAAGCATGGTTCAAGCAGTTGGGCTGTCCAGATCTGGGACACTAAAGTGGAGGTACCTAACCCCTCTACCTTGACAAATCATATTATCTTTCACACAAGATTCCTAAGGCCTTTGTGAATACAATTCCCTCCTATATAAAGGAGGTTCTAGAAACTTTAGAGTACCCAGGAGAGATGTGTCCAAATTAGAGGCCCATGAGGCATAATCCAGGAAAGCATGTGACCAAGGAGATTTCTTGATAGCGATGCCTGTGTTCAACATTTGCACAGATACATTGAAAGCACCTATTGTGTACAGGTGAAGTACTAAATCTGAGAGCAGACAGGACTGCCTATATTAGGTGAGGGGCATGGGACTTTAGAGCTGACATTCTCTCTGGTGTTCTCTAGGTATGCATACTTATGCCCTCATTCTAAAGAGGATGAACAAGTAAAGAACACCCTCTGTAGCTTCATGGAATCATGGATGGACAAGAACCCTGAGGACTTTTGTGACCCATCAGACCTGTTGCCTCTGAAATACCTGAAGGGCTACTTGAGTGTGTACATGCCCCAGTGTCTGTGTCAAGAGGCTGCTGACACAGTTGGAGGAAGAACATGCCAAGGATTCCCAGGTCAAAGATGAGGAAGACGCAGATCTGGGGAGACACACATCCTCAGAACCACAGATTGAATGGGTTTAAACCAACAAGGAAAAGAGACAATCTGGAGCCTGAAACAACTTGTGCACAAGAGCTGGAGGGCAAAAAACCCTCTAGAAGTTTCTATGACACAAGAGACTTTGTAGCCAGATGTGTCAGCAGCTGCCCAGACAGCACACATGATAGCAGCTGTGGAACCTGTGTCTCAGTATGTCTGTAGATGCAATGTATCTGTCTGTCATCTCCTGCTTGTTACAGTGGGCCTACCTATTTAGAAAATGGCCCTGTCAGCTGTGGTCATCAATTGGTGTCCATCTTATATCTGATCTGTAGCCCCTTTACCTCATGATCCGCTGCTGATTTCAATCCAGCAGCAGTTCCAACCCCACAAGCCAGCCTTCCCCTCCCCTGAGAAAGAGCCCTTTTATTCCTTCTGATATTTCAATATTGTGTTTAAGTATTAGTTTAATAAATTGTTAGTATTTGTTTACATTGTCTGAAATGCTATCTAATAATGAGACAAAATATCTGCAAATTATGAATATTCTCTTTGATATATTATTTTAAGGTTATTCAAAGTTGCTTAAGGAACAAAAATAATTTGAAGAAACATAAGTGTTTAAAACAATTAAGTGACATGTTTAAGTTATAAATTTAAACTTAAATTTACTGAAATAGACTTTTTTCTCAAGAAGTAATACACATCACTAGTAAATTGCATGTAATAAAGTTCAACGTTAGCTTTCAATAAACTTTATCGAAACTTGTGGGGTGGTACCATTTTCCTCCATTGGAAACAGTACAAGTCATATAGAAATGGATACATTTTACACCCAGATATCCCCAAGGTTTCATGAATGGGGAATCATAGAACCGCAGCTCATTACTAGGGCACATGAAGAATGCCTTAACTTCTTTCAAAGATATGTGGCCAGGACTTCCAAGTTACACAGGCAACTAAACTGACTTTGCACCACCCATGATGTGTCAATAGCCCAAAGAATTAAAATCAGAAATTCAAACTGCACAAATGACCTGCAGTAGATGAAGGGATTAATTGTACTATGTGCCTTGCTACAGCATAGGCAAGGTTCTAAGTTACTGTGCTAAGCCAAGAAGTCAAAGACAATTCTAGAATTAGGCAAAAATATCGGTAATGAATAGATCTATGGAGGCAGAGAGATAAGAGTTGACTTCCCATGATATTTTGGAATGAGAAAATGTTTTCAATTAGAAGTTGCTCTTCAAATGTAGAAAACATTTTCTAAAAGTGAAAAATGAATTTTGATTATATGTACCCCTGGCAACCTCCCATCTATTCATCCCATGACTTTACCACTAGACTCCATTCTGGTATTAATTAATTAAATAAAATTTTACTTATTTATTTATGATAGCAATTAATGATGTAATATTCCAATTTTAGTCACCCTCTGCATCCAAGTAATGTGTATCACATAGGAAAAGTAATGTGGTCGCTAGCTTATTGCACCAATACAGTCACTCTACCACTGGTCCTCAAACCAAAATCAAACTTCCCTTCCCAAAGAGAGCAACTGCTATCAGCAACTCAGCAAGGGTGAGGATGTCAGAAACCCCTTCTCCATGGCAGAGAAGAAGCATAAAATCCCTCAGGACCAAAACAGAAGAATATATATATATATATATATATATATATATATATATATATGTATATGTATATGTATATATATATATATATGCACAAAGGACAATAAGAGTTAAAAGAGAAAGATGTATCAGTATATAAATAATAATGAAATATAAAAAGTAATTTTAAAAAGTCCTGATAGGACATTATGAAACCAGAAGCATCCACCATAGATTTAAATGGGTTCATTTACTGTTGGCCAATTTGCTGATTAACATGAGGACTGTACCTAAGAGGAGTTTGTTTCCTTAGAGATTCCATTAGAAAAAAACTAAATTTTCAATTGCAAGGTGTTATCAAGTGGAGATATCCCGGGGTTAAGAATGGGTGCATGAGGCCGCTTCTCCAATTTAGGACTGAGTGTTCCAAGGTGTCTCACTCTACATAATGTCTGCTTATGGGTCTCAGTATGTCTTGTGATCTGCTTGAGAAAGATGCTGCTCTGATGCTACTTGAGCGAAGCACTGTTCTATGATTATAACAGATCATAGAAATCACTTTTTCAATCTTTGTTTTGTAGAGAATCCCATTTACATTATCCTCAGGACACTCACCTATCCAGTCTTAGGTTCTTGGTCAGCCAAGCAGTGTCAGGTGTGGTGTCCATGTCAGTGAATGAATCCTAAGTCAAGGCAGATATCTGTCGGTTATTTGCACAATATTTGTGTCAGAGTACTGCAAGCATATCTAGTGACCTGAAACGATTATAGTCAAAGGTTTTGTACTATGATTAGAGTTTATGGGTTTTGTTTTTCTAGAAAAAACTGCAGTCTTTTCTAGGAAAGAGTAGATGCTTGAAAGCCATGGAATCCCTGCTTTGGATTTCTCACATCTCAGACAGCGCTTTTCACTCCTGGAGCATCTGCTGTCTCAGTGTAAGCTACTGTGATGAGCACAGTCAAACAATCCATGTATTGCCTCTCCTGTGGACATTCCCAAAGGCTGGGGGCACATGGAAAACAATACAGATGTAAACATAATTTTCAACAGAATACTCTCACTTAAAGAAATGCACTATGAGAAATGTTCAACATCCCTATTCAGCAGGGAAAAGCAAATAAAATGTTTTTGAAATTCCATCTTACATCAGAAGAGCTAAAACAATAAAGAAAATAAAAGTTTATGCTTACAGGGAGGGGCACACTTTTCTAATATTGCTGGAAGTATAAACTTGTACAATAACTTTGGAAGTCAGCACTTTGGGTTTTGAGAAAAATGCTTAAGACAAGTTCGCTTGCTAAATTATTTTTATACAGTCTTAATTGTTAATGGCTAGAAACAACCTAAAATCCTTCAACTAAAGAATGGATAAACATATGTTTTTCATGTAGACAATGGAGTATGCTACAGCTGTTAAAATCATCCTCTTGTTCCATCCTGGAAAAGGAATGGACCAAGAAAACAAATATAAACTGACTTAGATGTGGAAACTATGTTTAAAGTAAAGAACAGGTGTGCTACAATCCACAAACCCAGAGGAGCTAAGGAATAAGAGGAACGAAGATGATGATGGATGCACCTCACTGTGAAGAAGATCACAATAGATATCTGTGTGGGGTGCAGTTAAGGGAGGGCTCTACAGGAAGTTGAGAAATGGAAAGAAGAAGAAGCAATTGGGACAACAATGGGAAATAGTGTTGGGATAATGAAGAATTGTGTGTTGTTATCTCTGGGAAAAACTGGAAAACGAGTGCAGTGGAAAGTTCTAGGAATCAATGATGGTAAGCCCAGATTAGATTACAAGAAGTTGGGGATACTGGGCCTTCTCATGTAACCAGAAAGTCTTCCTGTGGACAGATTAGGATATAAGCCCAGCTGCAAAACATTTCACCTGTATTTTGTACAGCCTGCAAGATGTGCTGTAATAAAGCGGCACAGAAATAATAAAGTGTCTAATAAATGCCTTGATAGGTTTGATACCTAAACCATGAGTGTGTTTCGACCCGTAACAATTCTGGGAGTACCAAGAACCACAGGCTAGACTACCCAGAGTCACAGATGAACATAGAGATCAGATAGAAATAAATGAATTGTAAAAATGCCAATGAAAAGATTTCTAATAATATTCTGATATACTCAGAGATTGGTCCTACCCTCTATTGTCATCAGAAAAGCTTCACTTAGTAAATGATGAAAACCAATGCAAAGACACACACGCCAACATTAGGTAGAGATGGGCTGCAAGAATTTTTGTAGGAGTTGGGGTTAAAGGAAAACAGGAGAAAAAATGCACCCAAATTGAGCCCATACAGTACTGGGAATGACCAATCCACCCGAGAGCCTGCATGGGGAGGGACCTAGAAGCCTATATTTGACAGCCTTATGCCCTCAGCACCTTGCAACTCTAGTGTAGGTTCATCTTCGTGCGAAGTTTTAATAGTGCTAGCAGGGTCTCTCTCTGCTGCTCTTGTCTATGCATGGGGGCCTTTCCCTCACTGGGTTCCATGCTCTAGCCTTAAATGAAGAAGTACTCTGGCTTAATGAAAATTGAGAAGCCATTGTTTCCAAATATACATGGGAAGCCTGCCCTATTCTGAAAAGGAAGGATGGAGGAACGGCCAGAAATGATGCAGATAGTGCTACTGGAGAGAGAAAGAGTCTGAGAGAAGTCAGAGAGGGCAGGATGAATGCATGGAGAGAAGCAGGAAGGGAGAGAAGGAAATAGTTAGGGAGGGACAGAATGAGGGAGGGAGGGAGTGACAGAGAGAGAGAGTGAAAGAGAGACAGAGACAGACAGAAATACAGAGAGACAGAGGAAGATATAGAGAGACACAAAGAGAGACACACAACAACAGGCAGATTCACACAGAAACAGAGAGGGAGAACAGAATAAACATTCAACAAAAAAGTAAAGGGTTGTGTCTATGAATGTTATTTTAAGGGTCTTTATGATGTTTCCCTCCCCTCCTTAGGGTTCGTCAGTTTCAAAACAGACTACATTGGTGACTGGGCTTTTGCTTTGGCATAAACTTTTCCTGATCCAACAGACATCAAAGCTCAAACCTAAACAAAGTAAAAGCACCTAAGAAAATGTGCACCCACTGAAGAATAGAAGATGGTGACCTCTCTGGTTGAATTATTGAAATGTTATAGGAAGCTAAGGAGAAAATCAACCCTGGAGAAAGACCAGTGGTGTCAATTAACCTTGACCCCTGAGATTTCTAATACAGTGGATCACCAACCAGGCAACACTAACCCGGTGAGATGAGGCCTCCAACACTTTCATAGCAGAGGACTCCCCAGTCTGGGTTCATTTATAGAAAACAGAGCTAACCCTCAGGAAACTGGAGGCCCCAGGAAGTTTAGGGGTCCTATGGACTGGATGGGATGCACACATCCATGGGGAGTCACGTGGCATGTAGCAGGGGAACCAGATGGACAGATGCCATGTGGAACACTCAGGGTTTGGACGTACACAGAATAAAATATGGAGTGTATAAATTAAAGAATGAGCGCATGAAGGCATGCATGAATAAATGAATGACAGAATGAAATAATTAATTAATTAGAAAAAGAGAACTGTACAACACCCTTAGTTTTCAAGTAATTGGAATAGAAAACTACCCTGAGATACCAACTGACATATCACTGTCAGAATGGCTAAGATCAAAAGCTCAGGTGATAGCAGACGCTGACAAGGATATGGAAAAAGAGGAATACTCCTCCACTGTTGGTGATACCAAAAGCTGGTACAACCATTCTGGAAATTACTCTGGAACTTTTTAAAAGATTGGAAATAGTATCATCTGAGGACACAGCCTTATCATTCCTGCGCATACAACCAAAAAATTCACCAACATATAACAAGACACATGCTGCATTATGTTCAAATCAGCCTTGTTTATAATAACCAGAACCTGGAAAGACCCAGATGTCCATAAACAGCAGAGTGGATACACTCAATGGGATATGTCTACACACAGGAGTACTTGTGAACTATTAAAAACAAATGACAACATGAATTCGTAGGAAAATGGATAGAATTAGAAAATACCAACCTGAGTGTGGTAACTCAGTCGCAAAAGAACACACATGGTATCCACTCATTGAAAATAATATTTTAGCCACAAATCCTGGAATACCTAAGAAAAAATTCAAACATCATATGAAGCACAACAAGAAGGAAGACCATCATGTGAATAGTTCATTCTTTTTAGAAGGGAGAACAAAATACACAGGAGAGGAAATACAGAACCAAAGAGTGGAGCTTGAACTGAACAGAAGGACATCCTCCAATGACTGCCCCACCTGGGGATCCATCCCATATGATTGCACCAAACCCAATCACTATTCCTGATTCCAAGAAGTGCTTGCTGACAATAGCCAGATATGGGTGACTCTACAGAGGCTCTGCTGGAGACCTGCTGATATAGATGTAACCTCTGTCCTGAATAAGGAGACAAGAAGATGGAAGTTAAAGAAAAGGCTGAAGGAGCAGAAGGGGTTTGTAACCACATAAGAAGAACAATAATGTCGACCAAAGATGTCCCACTAGAGTTCTCAAGGACCACAGCAACAATGAATCAGTTCACATGGAAGGATGCAGGAATCCCACCACACAGGTAACAGAGAATGTCATTGTCCAACCTCAATAAGAGGAAAAGACCTTGGTCCTGTGAAGACTCCATTCCCCAATGTAAGATAGTGCCAGGGTATTGTGGGTGGAATGGGTGGGTGGGAGCTGGAACATCCTCATAGCAGCTGGGTCATGGGGAGGGACATGGGGGACGGGGTAAGGCGATAACTTTCAAAATCTAAAAACAAAAAATATACAAGAAAAATAAAATTTATAGAAACAGAAAAAAAGCATAGCAAAAAAGACCTGTGTTGATCAGGACTTGAACTAGTTCAGGCTTAAGAGCAGCAGGAAGATGGCGATTTTAAGGACCTAAGAATGGAGAAAAGCTTTACCAGTCCTTGTGTTAATCTACCATGTTTTATGCAGGTCAAGACAATGAACAGGAAGCCAGTCATCTTGGGACTCCACAATTTGTGTTGCTTCACACTATGCACCTCTAATGTGCTCTTTACCTTACAGTCAATGTTTTCAACTCACAATCTGGCTGTGTCCGTAGTAATATTTAGTCTTCCATTGCTTTTCTATCACAATTATATGAATAAATTTTACTGCAGTCATGCATATACCAGATTCATGCCTTTACTGCTGTAAGGAAGCTCTGGGATTTTTGTGGCTTATTCTTGGTTACCTGATCAGTGTCTGAGATTCTTGGGACACTATGCTCCTGTTGCATAATCCTTCACTATATAGGCTTTTCATATCTAACAACACAAACACTCCACACATACACACAAACACACACACACACACAAACAGACGCATGTACACAAAACCACTAATGTACATGCAAGTTGGCATGTATGCAGGTAAGCACTCCCATGTAGTTTCATGCCTTCCCAGGAAAAAATGTACATAATATATGTAAGAATGTTCTTATGTGCAGGCCCTCCTCACATGAACCATGAGAATCTAGCATGCACATGCATGTGCATTTGCAAGAGGACCAGAAAACTTTTGGGTACTGGAACCAAAGAAACTAAGAAAACATCTCAAGGAGCAATGAACACAACTCTACTTCATTTGGCAGGGAAAGAAGTTAATAATTTAATATCACACTGCCCACCATTGTGGAGTAGCAGGAAAGTCTGAGCTCATG